>NW_007727999.1:73567-165336 GCF_000696425.1 Galeopterus variegatus | reverse complement strand
ATCCGAACCCTCGGACGGGAGCGCCGCTGCGCTTCCCAAGCGGCGCACTATCCAGTGCGCCACCGGGCCGGCCCATTAATATCTCTTTTCTAATCTGGCCAGGGATTTAGAGTTAGAGAGAAGAGCCCTGGATTTGGACATATAATCCCTGTCTTTGAGCCCAAACTTTGTCTCTTGTTGTTATGTGGCTTTGGACAAAGAAGCCTGTCTGGACTTGTTTCCTCATCGGTGAAAAGTGGGCGATGATGCCTATTCTGTAGGATGCTTATGAAGGCCAAATAAAATAATGCGTATGAAAGCACTGGATGGATGACATGTTGTAATATATGTCAGTTTTCAAATTCTTCCAGCAGTCCAAGTCGGGACTTGTTTCCTCATCGGTGAAAAGTGGGCGATGATGCCTATTCTGTAGGATGCTTATGAATGCCAAATAAAATAATGCATATGAAAGCACTGGATGGATGACATGTTGTAATATATGTCAGTTTTCAAATTCTTCCAGCAGTCCAAGTCGTAAGGTACCCTCCAGTCACTGAGTATCTCCTTCTGAAACCTATTCCTTCTGTATACAATTCAGCCACCTCTGCGTGCACACGAAATTTACTCATTCAAATTTTCTCTTCTTCAGAGCTTTTTAGAGGACTCAGAAGTATCAATTATTAGCAGATAATGAGACTGAAATTTTGCTCTAGCGCTGGGGTCTTGGATACTTAATAGATGGAATAGAACCAAAAGATTATTTAACGTGAATGACTCCTAGGTCAAGTGCTAGCAAAGCGTTCCAACACACCTTGAATTATGTCTCTTTAGGCACTGAATGATAACAGTTAAAACACAAAAATTTTTGGCTACAAGAGTTACATACTACTTCTAATCCTCCCCACCCCAGTACGCATACCTGGTAGCAATAAGATTACATATTTTTCATTAAATTCTCCAAAATCGGACTAAAAAGAAAAGTTATTGGGCAAAGCCTATATGCTGTGCTGTAGCTATGTTGACCTACTTCCACACATGCAACTCATTTACAAATATGTCAATGATTTTTTTAAAAAAACAAAAGAAAACTCCTTTTCTTCCTTTTTTCCCTTTTCTTTTTCCTCCCCTCATATGTTCCTAAATGCCAACGTGCATTTAGATGTACCAACCAGACTCTCATTTCTCTTATTTCAGTAGTTACTCCTGAAACAACTTGCAACACAGACAGAGGTGATCTGACCCTTCTAATCCCATTCACTATTTGATATCATCCCTTCCGCATGTCTTATGGTCCCTGGTGCTGTAGAATGACTGGCAGTTCCCAGCGTTTGTTTATTTGCTTATTAGCATTTCTGGCCCTTGTCTGCTCTTCCTTCTGTACTGAATCCTCTTCTATCCTCAGTCAACTGAGCATAGACTTAATTGCAGATCAAATGAGTCAAACAATACTTCTGGGACATTTTCCCCACTTGAGCACTTATGGGTACACATGGTCTCCTTCTTTCACACTACCATGACATCTACTATACTTATCTCTGTGCACAGTCCTTAGTAGATAATAATCTTTTAGAAGCTTATCATTTCATCAGTTGTCTTCTTGGTTGAGACCTAGTGTGAGACATTATTTATCTTGGTATCCCTAGTTCTTAATACAGTACCTGGAAAAGAATAAATGCTTAATAAAGCTAAATAAAGGTACTAAATATAGATTGGCTTGTGTTTTATAAAAATTAATTACCTTCATTTTATGCATACATTTTATTCTCAGTGAGTAATAAAAATTAAGGGAATAGGGAACCAAGCCTTCAAATCAGTCCATTTCTAAGGCTTGTAAGAGAAAACATAATTCTCAGAACAGATTTCATCTACTTCATTTAAATTCAGGTCTAGGTACCAAATGTGAAAATATACTATTCAGAGGTCAGGCATTTGAGTACTAAAATTTAGTTTTATTGTACTGGATAAAGGAAGAGGAGAAAAAAAGAAATATTTCAATTGAATACAAATAGTGGCACTAAAATACAAGAGCAAATGCTCTTTTAGCTACAGGTAACTGAATACCTAAAATTGCAGTGCTATTCAAGATAAAATGCATCAAATGAAATAAAACAAGTTATTTTTTAGGAAACGAATTCCTACTGCTCTTAAAAATCCCTAGTTAGTTCTTTTTCTTTCTCAAATGGTCCATGTTTTGGCAAAAAGTATTTCTGCGAATGATTTTGTAGCAGCTCCTATCAGTACGAAAGTACCTCAAAAAGCTCATGGAAAAATAGAATTAAAAGATAATATGAATTTTCCACAAATTTTTTGAAGTACCCTCATATTTGATGGATACACTATTTAATTTTCTTTTTATCATTTTTCTATGAAAAGATTAGATACAGATGTCTAATTGGGTCTATACATTTATTGATTTTCTATTAGAAAACACTCATCTACATACAAATATTTTTGCTTATTTTTAAAGGTTCTGCTAGCACAGGAACACTTTATAGAGCAGTGTGAATGTGAGTGTGGAAGCAGATAAAATTTGAGTTGAAGTTCAGCTTCATTCCTTGCTAGTTGAGTGATCCTGGGCAAGTCAACAAAACTGTCTGAATCTCTTTTTCTTAACTGTGAAATGGAGATGTTTATATCTACTGAGCAGAGTCACTGTAAGAATCAACATGAGATAATGCACCAAAGCCCTTTATAAATGGCAGCTGTTCATATTACTGTCCTCCTCTTCTTCATCGTCAGTCTCTTACTTAGTATGCTCCAAGAGGGTAGGGACTGTAACTGGTTTGCTTAGTGTTTGTATGCCCAGTGATTTTTAATGGTATCTGTAGTGGATTGAATTATATCTCCCCAAAATTCACTGAAACTTGAATTGAGTCCCCCAAGTTTTATGCATTAGAAACTTGGCCCCCACTGTGACTGCTAAGAGGGTGGGAAATCCTATTATGGTAATTGAAAGGTGGAGCCTAGAAGAGGTGATTAGGTTGCAGGACCATGCCGTAATGAATGGATTAGTAATGGTGGTCAGGGGCATGTTTCTGAGGGCTTTAGAAGAAGAGGGAAGAGAGTCTGTCTGCTGTCTCTGCTTCCACCATCTTGCAATGTGAGACCCCTGGGACACTGTTGCCACCACCAGATGGACTTTGGACTTTCCAGGCTCAGAAACTGTAAGAAATAAATTTTGTTTTCTTCTTAAAATACCCAGTATTTTATTATAAGCAAAAGAAATGGACTAATACAGTATCTAACACACAGTATACTATCAACAAATTGAATCAGGACCTGAATATAAATACTGTTATAATTATGTCACTGTCAAAAGCCATAAGTAAATTATGGGTGCATATCCTTATAATCAGAATATTTAGGAAAAGCAAACATTTGATTAGATAATCTCTGTGTAAATGTAATTGGTGATCTGGTCTACTTGGGGCATTGGTAAAACCTGAAAAAATTTCCTGAGTGGACCTTCAGTAAAAGATAAATTCATGGTTATGTTGGGCTAATATGGTTTATAGAACCATATCTAACCCTGGACAGCAGATTACTAAGTACAGAAAAATATTTCAAAGGCTGAGACAAAGGGAAAAAGATCACACAAAGAACAAGGAAAGAACTCAGCAACTACATTTAGGGCATGATTTTAACTCAAATTTGCCACTTTAGCATTGTTTGATTTAGTCCTATTGTGCTATCACTAAGTAACAACAACTTAAAAAATTAAAATGAATAGAATTAAAATGGATTTTTAAGTAAAATAAAAATACTTGTCTTAAAAATCAAAAATGAAATTCTAAATACCAAAGAAACATTGTTATAAACTAAAAAGAATACTCAGACCAAGAAGAAAGGCAGAGGTAGAGAGCTTGATTTAAAATTATGTTTTGTGGGATATTGAGAAAGGTATTTAAACTTTGAGACCACTTTCCTTATAAAGTTAATGATTATTGTAAAATTTCAATGAGAAAATAAAAATAAAGGATACAACTCTTTGCCTAGCTGAACATATTATGGATGTTATATGCCAGTTATAGTCATTTTTACTACTGTGACTCAGATCATATTCCTTTTGCTCATGTTATATTCTTGACTATGTTTTTATTTTGCTAAATCACCTTCTTTTGCAGTCTTCAGAGCTTTCATAATAAAGAAGTAGGTGGAGCAATATTGGTTTAATGTGTATCAAATACGTAAAATAGTCTCTACCTATTTGGCTTAGATATAACTTCTGAATTAATCTCAACATTTTTGTTGTGGATGATTGTTAAATCTCGAAGGACGAGAGGCACTTTTGAAATATATGAGCTGAAACATAGTGAAAATTTAGAAAGATATTTACATATAAAGGATGTTCCTCTTCATTGAATTTCAGAACACATGGCTTCTCTGCAGGCAGTAAAGGAACTTATGTTAAAGTCCCTGTAGAAAGTTAATTCTGAACTTTACACTCACTGTAAAGTTTCCTTTAATTACATTCTTTTTCTTCCTTTATGTCATATTGTTTCATAAGGTTTTACAGTGAAAATATGAATGTTGTACCCTGACACATGCCAAACTGGCATAGTACAGCAAAAGATGGATATGCTGGTGGAAACTATGCTTATTATTCAAAATAAATCTAAGCCTAACAAACAATGCACTGAAAAATAAAACCGTTCTTGGCTTCTGTTATTTATCTATCTATTCCTTCATTCATTCAACCATCCATCAAGAAACACATTTATTGAGCATCGGCTGTGTCAAGCATTGTGATGGGATGCGAGGGACACAACAATGAATTCAGGCACAGTTTCTATGGGCCGTTATGTCACAATATTGCAGAAAAGGAAGAAGTATGAACCACATCTTAGAATGCTAGGGTGTAAGTATCGAGATAGAGAGGTACTGTGAGAATACACAGATACACACAAAAAGAGCTTAGTCCTCCATTGTAGTGGAGGTCTCTGAACTGGCAGTCAGTGAAGGCTTTATGAAGAAGATGGGGCTAAAAATGAGGAAAAATTACCCAAATAAAGGCAGGGGGGAGTTTAACAAATATGTCAATCATCTTTGAAGTTATGGAGAATTCAATTTGTTGGTATAATGTGATAAATAATACACAAAAATACTTTGAATACTTATAAACAGTAGTACCAATATAAACACCCATGTCTTCATTGCTCATGTAAACAACTGCAAGAAATAAAACACTACCAATATCATTTAAACTTGCAGGTTTTCTCCCTTCCCTCACTGTGTCTCAGGACAGACTTCGTGTTATTAAGATCTTGTTTTTCTTGATAGCTTTAATGCACGTGTATCCATTCTAAAATAATGTTACTTAGCATTAAACTTGTTATACGTGGTGAATATAGAAACACAGCGTGGAGAGTCTATGAGTTGCTGTTTTGCTCAACTTTTAATTTATCAGATTTAAGTATGTTGACTAGGGTAGACATAGTTCGTTCAGTTTTACTGCTATATATATTCTATGCATAAATAAATCATAACGTTTATATCTATTCTTCCTTACTTAGCATTAAACTTGTTATACGTGGTGAATATAGAAACACAGCGTGGAGAGTCTATGAATTGCTGTTTTGCTCAACTTTTAATTTATCAGATTTAAGTATGTTGACTAGGGTAGACATAGTTCATTCAGTTTTACTGCTATATATATTCTATGCATAAATAAATCATAACGTTTATATCTATTCTTCTGTTAATTGGCATTTGAGTTGTTAGCCATTTTTGCTACATGAATAATGATGTGATGCACGTTTTGGGGGGCTGCATGTCTGCTGAAAGACGTGAGATTTTCTCTGTTATAGACATATTGATTAAATTATTAAAGATTATGGTATTACTCTATTACTCAGGTTTTTTTATTTCTTCTTTTGTCAGTTTTTGTATTACTAATTTTTTTCTAGGAACATGTTATTTTCTCTTAGGTTATTAGCATACAATCATAAACTTTTTCAATTTTCATTATCTTTAAACTGTGCTATTTCTGTGGTTACCCTCTTTTAGATACCTGAAATTCTTAGCTCATTACTTATCAGCCTTTTATCTTTTCTAATATAATCTGTATTGTGATGTCTCTTAAGTTTTCCTCTCTGTACAGCTTTAGATACATACTATAAGTTTTGAGTTATAATATTTTATTATTTGTTTAGTTATGAGATATCTTGTAATTCTATTATAATTTTTTCTTTGGCCTATATGTTATTGGATGTGTCTTTGTAAATTTTCAAATGTATAATTTTCTGTTTTACATTTTTGCTATTGATATATAAACTAACTGCATTGTTAAGAACATGATTCGTATGATACTAGTATTTGAAAAAACCTAGTGTTCATAAATACTAGTGTTTCTTGTAGTATGGTCCATAATGTGACCAATAATAATTTGTTTGCCTGTATGTTTGAAAAATTTGTATTTTCCAGCTGTTTGGGGTAAGGTTTTATATGTAGCTATTGGATTAAATGTGTTAACTGTGCAGTTCAAATTTTATGTATTCTTTCTGATTTTTTCATTTGCTTTGTCTATAATTACTGAGAGAAATTTAATAAAATTTCTAAAATGCTGCTACATTTTAAAAATTTTTGTTGCAATTTCCTATTTTGCTGTTTAGTATTTTTGAACTTATTTTTAATATAATTTTTATAAGCCACATGTATTTTAGGAAAAAAGTCTGTTCTGGTAGCCCTTTTCTCATTGAAAATTATGCTACATTAATTTGTTAAAATAATAATACTGGATATTTTTCCATCATCTCATTATTTTTACTATTTAACTTCTTTTTCTCTCTCTTCCTCAAGAGAGGAGGAATCAATTCTTTTGATTGGCTGTGCTTTTCTTTCCATTTAACTCAAATGTTTCCCTCTACTACTTTGGGAGTTTAATACTTTATTTCCATTTTTTCAGTGTTTATGCTAGAAATTTTACATTCATATTTGATAAAGTTTAGTATCCAAAGTACGAATTGTACACTACCATGAGTTTAATAAAGAAACTTAGTTGCTGCCATTTAATTATTACATGTCTTCAGGATGGCTTTAATGTGTCATTGTCTTTTCATGTGTTTGTTGTTTCATATTATTTTTTATCTATCTATCTATCTATCTATCTATCTATCTATCTATCTATCTATCTATATAAATTTTTTTAAGTACATCCTGAGATGTTGTTGTGGGGTAGGGGAGCAGGGGGTGGGACTGGCCCAAGGCTGGCTCCATTGCTGGCCTGGTTGCAGTCAGTGGTTGGTGGGCTGAAGCCCATGGCCTGCTGTCTCAGGACCCTCTGGGGCTTCTCAGGACATCTGGGGACTTCCAATCTTTTAACAAAGCAGAATTATTCTCTCTTTCACTGATTTCAAATGGATGAGATACAGCTTGTTTTGTGAGTTGGTCCTAAATGTATTTTCCTTAGACAAAAATTAGTCCATAATTTGATGCATTAAAAAAATCAACACCCTACATTGTATATTGACAAAATAAAAAAATAATAAAAAAAATAAAATAAAAGTCCTAATAAACCAAGAAAAAAAATCAACACCTAGATGTGAAGCGTTATTGAATCCAGGGAAGAACAATAACAAACTAGTACTATTTTTCCAAATAAACACTTATTTAGAATCTCACATATAAAACAAATAAAAATGTAGCTGCAGTGTTTGAAGTAGCTTTGTTGGATTTCTGGAGCACCAGATAAAGTTACCTGAAAAATCACCATGTATTGTTCCTATTTTAAAAGTACCTAATGTAGCAAAAGTTTGAGCACTCAAATTTTCTTCTGATTTATCTACCATGTGACCAATTTTTAATTGATTGGGAATTGAAATGAATGTTTTTAAACTTTCTGCCTAAAAGGTGGTTGTTTAATCCTAGAAAATGTAACTTACATGTTTTTAGTAAATAAAAATATCCTCAGAAATAAAAGTCCCTCGTGAAGAAGAGAAAAAAATCCAGGAAGAAATAGTAAGGTAAAGATGGGATATTTGAAAGCAGAAAAATTAGGAAGAAAAAAGACTATAATAGTTGTCTTCCACAAAATTGTGAAACTGTACAGCAAATTTAATTGTCATTTATACCTATGGATAAATGAGCAATTTGTTTTTGCATTATTTTCTGAGATTCATCACTAGGCTTTCAGAATTCTCTCTCTTCCTAGAAGGCACATCTTACATATCTCTTCAGTTTGTTTCTCCAGCACAAATTATTGCTCCAATAAAGTGGATCAATATATTCTTACAACTCATCTTTGACCAGATGACCTTGAACATCTGTGATGACCTTTACTCTCTCTATTCAAATTATTTCTACCCTTCAGGAGCTTACCCGAGTCTCACACTCTCCATACTAATCTCTCTCTATTTTGAATTCTTATAAGACCTTCAGTTTGAATAATAAAACAGTACTTAATAATAGACAGTCTTATAAAAATCACTACTGTTTTACTCACAGCAGATACTGCTTTTTATAGAGATGATGGATGCAAAAATTTAACTCTGGCCTTAGGTAGATTTTCTGAAAACTTGGACTCAGCTTACTCATCTGTCAAATGGGCACTTGGAAAATGGACTTTATTTTTTCATTCCTCTCTTTAAGTCTTCTTAAAGACACTCCTTTTTATTAGTATATATCATTTTTATTAGACTGTAAATGTTTGAGATATGTTGTTTTATCTTGCTTTTTAAGGTTTACTTCCATTTTATTCCCCTCTCCCATATCTAGAACAAAGCAGAACACATAACAAATATGAACTACAACTAATTGACTCTGGCATTACATTGGTTAAGATAAAATGGCTCAATCTGTTTAATGTATTTATTTCACATGAACGCACACACACACACACACACCACTTTTACTTAGAAAGAGGGAACAAGCCCCACTATATCGAGGATAGAGGCTTTAAGTTCCAGAACTGTTTAACTAGATAATTTGTCTCTGATGAACTAGATACCGACTTATTATTTTTATTAAATACTCCTATTGCAGTCTAATCTACTTACTTTTTATTCTGTGCTACATATTCCAGGTTTATTGAATATATACAAATAAAAATTGTCTGTTTAACTAGATAATTTGTCTCTGATGAACTAGATACCGACTTATTATTTTTATTAAATATTCCTATTGCAGTCTAATCTACTTACTTTTTATTCTGTGCTACATATTCCAGCTTTATTGAATATATACAAATAAAAATTGTGGGCCGAGCCCGTGGCGCACCGCGGGTTCGGATCCTATATAGGGATGACCTGTACGCTCACAGTGCTCACTGGCTGAGCACAGTGTGGCCGGTCTCAAAAAAAGGACAAAAAAAAAAAAAATTGCATATATTCAAAGCGTACAATGTGATCATTTGTTATACATACACATTGTAAAGTTATCAATCAAATTGATGAACACATCCATTGCTACATTTAGTTACCATTTTTTTGTGTGTATGCATGTGTGTGTAGTAAGGACCCTGAAGATCTACTATCTTAGCAAATTTTAAGGAAACAATACAATATTACTAACTATAGTCACCACAGTATAGGTTAGATCTCCAGAACTTATTCAACTTATAATTAAAAGTTTGTATCCTTCGTTCAAAAAATCTCATTTCCTCCACCAAACTACTTAAAGAGTTACCCATATTAGAAACTTAAGGTAACTCTTTAGGTAGCTCTAATGTAATAATGCCGTTTATGATTAATACCGACTAGTCAATCCTCATCTAGAATACTTGACATCCCAGAGGTTTGGAAAGATCCCTTCAACCCATTTCAAACTGAAATAATATTTTTTGAAGGACCTTGAGAAACGCTTCCGATGTGATGAGGAGAGTTATGTTATTACAGTTTGGTGAAGGTGCTGGGTCAAATTCTAAGTTCTAGACCTAATCCCTTGAATGTTGGGCAGGAATTAGGAAAGACAGCCTGCGTTGGTGAATAAAGATCTCTAGGAGTCATAAGTTAATAAAGTATAGTGACGATATATCATGACCTTAAGAAAGGTTTCAAACAAGGAAGATCATGTGTGAAGTAAGATAATTTGGCTGAAGAAAGAAAATATGGAGCTGAACTGGAAAGCTTGAAGATTCAAAGGTCAGTGGCCACTTAGAAGTAGGGCCAGGGGTTTGGGAAGGAGTACCCAAGTGAGAACCATAACTGGGAAATAGTATATTTTCCTTTATGTCTCCTACAATTTATTTAGACTGACAGTGAATACGTAGGAGGGAACAGTTATGGTTTTTATTACCGGTTTAGAAAGACTATCTCTCCTTTCACTCTTCAGTATTGTTTGAAGAGGAGAAAATTGAGTTTAAACCCTATTTCAATTTTCATATTCAAAAATAAAACCTACGTCACCTCTTTTATCTCCCCAAACTGATTAGCTTGCATTTTTTACCCTCTCCTGTGGTTCTGTTTCCTAGTCATAATCGCATTTTCATATTGCTGTACTCCCAGATTATAGTAAGAATGAACTCAAGTGAGGCTTTGATCTTTCCCCAAGGGCTCTGAGAGTAATTCTGTTTTATCTTCCTTCTTTGTTTAGCGTTCAGCAGCCCTGCCGCATCAGCACCAGTCGTCCCTTATCATATCCCTGAAGCCAATTTGCTGTCACTGTCTGAGACGTAAAACAGTTCTCAGATGGTTAGGAAAATTTAGATATTGTTTGTTCTTACCAATTACAACATTTATCATCCTATCTAAACAGCAATTAGAATTTTGGTCTTAGTTTGTTTTCAAACTTTGTGTTACAACTTCAGCAACTGTCTTTGAGATGTTTTGTTTTTAACTTTGTTAGAATTTTTGCATTTTGCTTTCAAGAATTTCTGGGAGTCCTTGGTTTGCTGCTCTGTTTCCCTCTTAGTCCACACATCAGGTTGTCCTTAGCTGCAGAGGGAGTTACAATTATGTTAAATATTTAGTCAGTATTATGCTGTCAGGTCTCGACAGTTATGAATGCTTCTCTACCATCTGATACACGTTGTGAGACTATCAGACTATTTCAGGCTAAGAGATTTCTCCCATTAGTCATTCACATGCTTCTTTATTTCTCATCTATCCTTTTTTACAGGTAGATTAATAGTTCTCTTTTTAACCATGGTTTAAATGGGCTAAAATAGTAGTTTACCATATCATGTTTAAGCTCTATTTTGTCCAGGTCCTGATATCATCAGACATCAATAAAGGCTTAAAACATAGCCTGTCTCTGCTGTTCTTTCTCAAAGGCCACTGTATGACCAGAAAGGCTACCCAAAATCGAAAGCACAAGGGAAGGAAAAGACATTCTCTTCCAAGATCCCTCTTTCCCAGTTACTGTGAGAATGTATGTTTATATAAATCTTGAATTTGGAGTATTATATTGATAAATATCTATCCTGTGAGGACCTTTCAGGTTTGAGCACATCAAGACAGGGAGGTCAGAACCACGTGCTTGTTACCTTCAACATGCACAAGGAAATTGCTCTGTAAATGACCACTGACCTCTTTCTAAAAGAGTCTTTCCTGGTTGTTTGGTTGCTCCCCTTCTTCCATTTGTCTCACAGTATCTCTGGATACCAGCTTCTCATGGATGGAACAGTGACACTTGCAGTCAGTACTCCAGACTCAAGGTCTTACATCCAGGTCATATATCCATTTTCTCCAATGACCCAGTCAGTTCCAGGCAGCTTTAAAAATCCAATGGTGTGAGCCCTGCTGAAGTCATCTTTCCAATGAGGAATGCTATCTCAAAGTAAAAGCATTCATACAGCACTGAGCTTGCCAGTATGTTTAGAGAAATCTGAGAAGAATAAAGGTGAGTATATAAAAGATCAAACAATTCTTATGGTGAAACACATACAGACAGACAAGCATCATTTTTACATCTTTTATCTATTTCATCTCCTCTTGATAGACTGGAGCTCCAGTGATCAGTTATTTTAATTTTAGATGAGATATAAATGGTTTGTGATTTTGGCTTAGTTTAAACTAATCTGAAAACATTCTTCAGAATCTCTTAAACCTATATCTGAAATCATCACAGCATTGTGGTTAAAACGTAGGCCCAAATGTTGGTTTCTCTCCTTCACCCCCATTCCACTGATTAACCACTGTTACCTTGGGCAAGTCACTTTAAACCTCTGTGTTTTGCTTTCCTCAAATAGGTTAGAAAAATGTAGGGTACATGGTAATTGCTCAATAGATATTGGCTGATATCATAACAGCAGTTTAATTTTTGTCATTTTTCTTCACATATGTGACTGTGACTTCATTACGGTTATATAATAAAACTACATGCATAAGTAATGGCCAGAAGAAGCACTAAAATATTCTATTTTTAAGTTTTCTTTAATCTAAAGACATAAAATTAAATGTCAACCTATTGGCATGTTATCATTCAATGTGAAAGGGGGTATCTGGGGTTATTTGAAAAAAAAATATATAGGTCACATGATCTATGCAAAGCTAGCTGTGGGAGTCTCTTAAACATCTCAGCTATGTGTTGTCTACTTTTGGAATAATGTAAAGTGAGGTAAGACAAGATACCATATATCCAGAGAAATATGCACTAGAACGTACATTCCTTGAGGTAAGGGCTTTTGTTTCCTTTTTTCATTGTTCTACATCAGTGCCTGTAAAATTGCCTGGTACGTACTGGGGGATCATTAAATATATGTGTGTAAAGAATATGCAGTATCATTAAGACTGTGTACTGAAAAGACCATTAGTGGTTTTAAGTATGAGCCACAAATCAAAGTTTTATAATCAGATTATCAGATTGCTTTTCAGATCTGCTTCTCAAAGGAACAACTCTCAATATAGCACATTTCAGATGGATTTGCAGTGGGTGCCCATTGATTAGACAGTATTTAAGTAGTGCTTTTCTTAAAAGACACTATTTACAGATGATAGAACTCAGTTAAATCTTTAGCAGTGCCTGGACTTTTTAGCAAGGTCATCAGGAAAGGCAAGAAAACATCTTTAAATTCTAAGAAATAGAATAATGAAAAGAAGGCAATATGGATATTTTGGTTTTTTGTCTTTTGGGTTTTTTTGGTGGCTGGCTGGTACAGGGATCTGAACCCTTGACCTTGGTGTTATAACACTGTGCTCTAACCAACTGAGCTAACTGGCCAGCCCAATATTCTGAGACAGGAAAATCTGAGTACCAAATAGGAGAGAAAAACCTTTTACACCAAAAGAAGAAAGAGCAATCAAAGTGGGGATGGACATTACAGTAACAGGGTGTCTTCCTGTAGCATGACTGCATTCCTTCAGCATTTCTTCTCTTGAAAACTGGCTCTCTGTTATAAGAAAATAAAAGTCCAGAAAATACTAACCTTAAAAACCTCCCACTGTGTTCTTTTTAGGTATTTAAATAAAGGTATATACAATCTTAGAAAGTAAATTTTCATTAGTATTTTTCTTATGGATTTGTAAATACTCATATTTTCTTGGAGTGTCATCTTTTATTTTCCTTTTTCTTTCATAACTAAATCCAATCAATCATCACATTAACCTTAGTAGAAAAAAAAGGAAAGGTTTAAAAACAAACTTTTCACAGTCGACTCCAAAAACATATAAAAATTTATCACTATCATAAGTAGAGAAATGTATGTAACAATCATATACTTACTGTTTATAAAATTAACAAAGATTGAGGGATGATGACATGGAGGTATTTATAGATGTTCTGTAGGAGTGTAAATTAGTACACACGTTCTAGAAATCAATTTGAGGACATGTACGAAATGAAAAACATCCCTTTCTGTCATCTAGAAAATTCGTTATTTATACATGTACTATGGAAGTAATCAGGAGTGATGTCAAAGTTTCTGGCACAAAGATATCTATAATAATTTTTATATTGGAAAATATTTGAATGTAATCTAGAAGGTATGTTGTGTTTTCTAATGTTTATCACCATATCTTGTTCTAGGAAGGATTTAAAGTAAATGAACGATTAAATTAAACATTGCTCATGCATAAATGGATACTCTGTATCTTGAAATGATATTAAAATGTGTATACACTTATCTTAGAAAATGCTTTTCTTGTTAACTGGAAACACCAGGACTCACAGTTCAATGTATTATTAACTATATAAAACAAATGACACTGAGGGTTGCGATCCGTTGCCGGACACGGAAAAAGACAAAAAATAAAAAAAAAAAAAAATAAAATAAAATAAAAGCTGTTGCCTTTGGGTGAATAGGTTAGGAATGCTCATTGAGAGAACATTACACACAACAATAGCACAATACCCATTATGTATAATTTTTAAAAAATATTTACTAATATAGACCATATTTTGGGCTATAAAATAAATCTAGGTAAATTTAAAATGATTTGAGTTGTTCACAAATAACATACAAAAACTATAAACTGATAAAATTACAAATTAATAGCAGAAATATATCTGGAAAATTTACAAATATCAAAAGCAAATAATGTATTTATAAATAATCTATGGGTCAAAGAGAAAACAAAGAGGGAAATTAGAAAATATTTGGGATTAGATACAGAAACTCAACATATCAAAATTTGTCTTATATAGGTAAAGCAGTAATTAAAGGGAAATTTGTAGCACTGAATGCCAATATTAAAAACCAAGAAAGGTTTCAAATCAATTACCTGCACTTTTGCCATAAGAAAATAGTTAAAGAAAGCAAATAAAATTCATTAGCAGAAGATAAGAAAAGATTAGAGTGAAATTGAATTGCCTATAAAACAGAGAAACAGTAAAGAATATAAATGAAGCCAAATGGTGAGTGTTTGTTTTTTTAAGAAGACCAATTAAATTAATAAACCTCTAGTTAGACTGATCAGGAGTAAAAGAAGTGAACACAGGTTACCAATGTCAAGAATGAAAGAAATTACACAATTGTAGATTCTACAGATATTTTAAAAAAGACCTAAGTAAATGGCTTGCTTGTTCATGGATCAAAACATTCGATTTTGTTAAATTGCTATGTCTCCTTAAATTGAGCAAATCCTAATCAAATCAAAGCAAGTTTTTTTTGGTATGAATTAATATGCTGATTCCAAAATTGATGTAGAAATGCAAAGGAACCAGAATAGCCAAAACGACTTATATAAAGAAAAGTTTGAGAATTTACCCTACGTAAATTTAATCCTTATTGGAAAGCTATGTAATCAAGACAATATGATATCAAATGATATCAAGATAAACAAATATATCAATTGAGATGAATAATGAATGCAAAAACATAAAACATCAATTGATTTTTTGATAAAGGTGCAAAGCAGTTGGTGCAAAAAGGACAATCTGGGAAAAAGTGAACATTTATTTATACTTTGTACAAAAGTATAACTTTAACTGAAATAAATTAAAAATTTATTTATTAACTGAAATAAATCACAGATCTACGTGTAAATCCTAAAATTATAAAACAGAGACTAAAACATAGACGAAAATATTTGTGACCTTGAATTAGCCAAAGATTTTTTAGACACTGAAAGTATGATCTACAAAAGAAAAGAGAGATAAATTAGACTTTATCAGAACTAAGAACTTCTGCTCTTCAATCAACAGTTAAGAGAATACGAAGACAAACCACAGACCGAAAGAAAATATCTGCAGATAATATATGATAAATAAATTGTATGAAGAGTATATATTTTAAAAAATCTCAAAAATCAGAAAGAAAATAAGCAACTCAATTTAAGAAATGGGTGAAAGTTTTGAACAGATACTCCACCAAAGTGGTTATATGGATGGCAAAAAAGCCAATGAAAAGATGTTCAATATCACTAGCCATTTGAAAAGTGCACACTATAACACAATGAGATACCACTACACACCAATCTGAATGTCTAAAAAAATCCTGGCCATAGAGAATGTTGCTGAGGATATGAACAATTGGAGCTCTCTTTTATTTCTCACAGAATATAAAATGGCACAAATTTCACAGGCTTTTACAAAGTTAAACATATCACTACTTTATTAACCAGTCATTTCACTATTTGGTATTTGCCAAAGAGAAACTAAAGTATATGTGCATGCAAAAACTTATACTTGAATGTTTACAGTTTTAATTGCAATAGACAAATGCTCAAAACAACAAGAACGTTCATCAACAAATAAATGAACAGCATATTGTGGCATATTTATACACTAAAATAGCATTCAGCAATAAAAAGAAATGACTATTTATGCATACAACAGCATGGATGAAATTCAGTATAATTATGCTCAGTGAACAAAGCCAGGCAAAAGAGAGTACATATTATGTGATTTCATTTGTGTAAAATTCCAGAAAATGTAGATTAATTTATACTGGTAGAACACAGATTACTGTTTTTCTGGGGATGGAGGATACAGAAAGGGAGGAGATGTAGGGACTACAAATAGGCATAGGAAACTGTCTTATGTGATGGATATATTCAATACGTTGATTTGTTACATTTTTACAGATATTTACCTATGTTGACCTTATGAAATTGACACTTTAAATATAAGTGTCTGTTTTTATAAGGTCATAATATTCTTGGAGAAGAACAGAGTGGACTTGTTCTATCCAGACTTTTTAAATGTTACTATAAGATAGTGTGATATTCCTGTAAAGACAGACAAAATAGAACAATGGAGTAAAATGGAGATCCCAGAGAAAGACCCAGGCATATGTGGAGTCTCTATTTATAAAAAGGTTACATGCTTTTCAGCATCTATTGAGATAATTATATGATCTTTGTCCTTGAGTTTGTTAATGTGATGTACCATATTTATTGACTTTCATATGTTGCACCATCCTTGCATCCCTGGGATGAATCCCATTTGATCGTGGTATATAATTTTTTAATGTATTGTTGTATTCTGATTGCTAATATTTTGTTGAGGATTTTTGCATCTATCTTCATCAAGGATATTGGCCTGTAATTTTCTTTTTTTGTTGTGTCTTTATCTGATTTTGGTATCAGAGTTATGTCGGCCTCATAGAATGAGTTTGGGAGAGTAGCTTCTGTTTCAATTTCGTGGAATAGTTTGAGAAGAATTGGCATTATCTCCTCTTTAAAAGTTTGATAGAATTCAGCTGTAAAGCCACCCAGACACGGACTGTTCTTTGTTGAAAGATTGCTGATTACCAATTCAAACTCGTTGCTTGTTATTGGTCTGTTCAGGTTTTCTATCTCTTCTTGGTTCAGACTTGGTAGATTGTATGTGTCTACAAACTTACCCATATCTTCCAGATTTTCATATTAAAAAGGGTGCTACTCCAGGCTGGGGAAGGAAACTATTTTTTAATAAATTATGCTGGGGCATTTTATGTCCACACAAATAAAAAATGAAATTTGGTTCCTACCTGATGTCATGCACAAAACTATCTTTTATGTAGACAGTAAATGAAAGGCAAATCAATGGAGTATGTGGAAGACAATACAGGAGAATGTCTTCAAGACCTAAGATAAGTAAAATGTTTATAAAATAAGACAAACACTAATCAAGAGGTTAAAATGAATAAATTTGACTGTATTAAGAATGTTCATAAGGGACTCCCTTGAGAGAGTGAAAAGGCAAGCTACAATCTTGGTGAAAAAATTTCAACACATAAAACATTGATATATCTAAAAATATCTAAGATCTAAAATCAGTAGGAAAAAATACACAACTATACAGATAAAGGGCAATCACTTGAAGAGGCATGAGAATATTAAAAAAATGGTCACTGGTAATCAGGGAAATGGAAACTAAAACCACAATAAGATGCTATCACATACCCCTTAGAATGACTGAGATTTGACAGTCTGACACAGTGGGAACTCTCATATACTGCTAGGAGGGGCATAAATTAGTACTATTACATTGGAAAACTATTTGGCATTATCGACTAAAGTTGATCATGTGCATACTCTATTATCTAGCAATTCCATTCCAAAGTATATGTACTCAAGCTGTGGTGTGCTCAAATTAACTAGTACCAGCTCATGAGAGCAAGTTGTTAAATTATCAGAAACTTTGCAACCCTACCCTTAGAGCAGTGGTAGCTTGAAATTGGTCATATTGATAGTATTTACATTAGAATTTTGTCAAATGTTATAAAATAGGTCTCTTCCTCTAAAGAACCATTGCATAATATGTGCATCAAAATACATGGAAAGTGATGTTTATTGATAGCCAACTCTCTACTCCACAAATATGTATAAGAAGGAAAGACCACTAAGAGAGGCTAAATAAAGTGATGTTTATAATAGTATTATTTGCAAAAGCCTCAAGTTGAAAACAATTCAAATGCTCACCTATGGCAGAATTGATAAATTGTGGTATATCCACACAATGGAATATTTTATGACAATAAAAATGATGAACTACAGCTACATGTGTTAAAATAATGATTATAATAAAAAAGAACCAATATCAGGTTCCTTAATATGTGCCAGACCCTCTCTTTGTCTCTCTCTCTCTCTGTTTGTGTCTCTATCTCTTCCCCACATTTATTTATTTTATACACATACATATACATATATGTGTATATACATATATGTGTGTATACACATATTTATGTGCTTGTATACTTAGAAAAAATAATGTAAGACTACATACTGTAATCTTATCTGTGTGTGATGCCATTATAGGTTATTTCCTTTTTTTCTTTCTACCATATTCCTTTTATACTGATAAAATATTATTTTATAATCAGGAAAAAAGCAACAGGATTTCATTTTTAAAAAAATAAAATATGGAAAGGTGGCCATGGTAGTGGGGATATAATTATTTTAATTGATCAGGTGATAGTGATGTAACTGGGGGAGATGGACCAGATTTGAAGTCTGATGTATGACTGTCAAGATGTGTGATTCTATACAAGTTATTTAACCTTACTAAGATTTGTTTCCCTCAACTGTAAAATTGGAATAATGATATTATCTACTTCACAGGATAATTGTGTAGATAAAAATAAGATATACATGTTTTTGCTAGTGACCAGCACAGAGTAGGACTACAATATGTTTTTATGTAGTATATTAACGTGTTTACTTCCAGGTATTTTAAGCAGTTCTTGACCTATTAGAAGATCCTCTAAAATCATTTTTTGGGTTGCAAGAAAGATGGGACTCCTTTGTAATTAACAAGATACCATTGCCATTTAGCTTATGGGCACAGTGAAAAAATATCAGTAGTAGAATTTGGGGGTTGCCAAAAGAGGAATGTTTAATTGATTAGTTAACCTGTACTTGAGTTTATTCAGAGAATTTTTCAGAATTTTGTGTGTGTTTAATTTATTTACCTGCTTTAAGTCCTTGAAATGTGGGGGTATTAGGTTTACTGACACTTGCATACAACTCTCAGACAACTGAGGCAAGTTTTTCTATTAGCTCAGCCACATGGGATAATTCTCTCCTTTTTCTCTATTCTTTGTAGCTTTTTATTTTGAACAGACACAGCCTGTTGAGTTTACTATGAAGGGAAAGTTAGTCATCACCACTACATGTTGCAATTTAGGTTCTGTAAGCATAAGATCTGACTCATTAAATGCCACATCCCCATTTTAATTGAGAGAGTGCATTTAACATTTAGTCAAAGAGTTGTTAATTAAACCTCCTTGATATTTTTCATAGACACATCCAGCCAGGGTGTATAAATATTTTTATTATTATTTATTATTTTGAAAAGAAAAAAAGTATTCTAATATATGTTTACCCATTCATGTGTACCTATCATCAAAATCAGAATTCTGAAATGCTGGCATAGAAGCAGATTTGGGGATATTAGTTCAGGAAATGTGGTTTGAGTTTCTGTTTAATTTTGATTTTTTTTTTTTATTTTGATTTTTTTTGATAGTTGGTTTTGCCTTTAAAAGCAACTAGGACTTCAACTATGTGATTTCAAAGAGTGCAAATTTCAGGGGATACTATAATAATAACTTAAAAAATTAACAAATGTTGGTGAGGATGTGGATAATTTGGAGCTCTAATACACAGTTGGCAGGTTGTAAAATTGTTCAGCCATTATTGGAAACAGTTTGGTGACACCTCCAAAGTTAAACAAAATTATGATCGGGCCCTGCAGTTCCACTCCTAGACCTAAAATAATTTAAAACAGGTACTCAAAAGGACATAGTGCACATGTTAATAGCGGAATTATCCACAATAGGCAAAAGGTGGAAACAGCTTAAATGTCCATCAGTGGATAAATGGATTAACAAATTGTGGTATATGAACATACATACAATAGAATATTATTCATGTTATAGAAAGGAATGAAGTATTGATACATGCTACAACATGATGAACTTCAAAAACATTATGGTAAGTGAAAGAAACCACATACAAATGGTCATATAATGTGTGATTCCATTTATATATTCCTTTCATGTGACTGGTCTCTCTTATCTTGTTGCTATCAATGTTCTCTCTGTTTTTGACTTTTGACAATTTGATTATAATAACTTGTTTCTGAGATCATGTGGTTGATCTTGCTTGGAATCCTTTGAGCTTCATGATTTTGGATGCTCACATCCCTCCTAAGATTTGGAATATTTTCAGCCAGTATTTCTTTAAATAAGTTTTCTGAACTCTTTTTTTTCTCTCTCCTTCTTCTGGGACCTCCATTATTCACATATTCATACACTTAATGGTGTCTGATAGGTCTCTTATACTTTTTTCACTTATTTTATTTTTTTCTTTTTGTTTCCCTAATTGGATAATTTCAACTGACCTATCTGAGTTCCCTAATTCTTTCTTCTACATGATCTAATCTGCTGTTGATATTTTGTATTAAAATTTTCAGTTCTCTTGTCATATTATTCAGCTCTAGGATTTCTGTTTGTTTTTTTCCTTATGGATTCTATTCCTTTATTAAGCATCTCATTTTGTTCATGCACTTTTTGTAAAATTTTATTTAGTTGTCTGTGCTTTATTCCATCTCATTGGACTTCTTTAAGAGGATTATTTTGAATTCTTTTTTAGTCACTTCATAGATCTCCATTTCTTTGGGGTCTTTTACCAAAGTTCTTTATTAGTTTCCTTTGATGCTATCATGATTGCCTGATAATCCATTATCTGTGTAGTCTTGCATTGGTTTCTGTGTATGTAAAGAAGCAAACACCTCTTCCAGGTTTACAGACTGTTTTCAGCAGGTAAGGACTTTCTCCTTTTGGGTCCCTGGGCTGAAGGGATTGTCTTGAGGATTTTAGTCAAATGGGGTTGGGGATGGGTCATGCAGCTATTGCTGGGTTCACAATGGAATCTGTGGTTGGCTGGCCTGCTACCAGATGCTCAAGCAAGCATCAATTCTGTCTGGTCCCTAGGTTGGTTGGACTGCCTCCAGGACCTTGGTCAGTAGGGCTGGAGCTGGGATGAGAGTCAACAACCCCTGAAGGGTCTGGAGATGACAGGCTTCTACCAGGTGTGCAAACAGGTATGGCTTCCTCTGGGTCTCTGGGGGTACTTCTACTGAGTCACTGGATGTATCCATGGGCAGGCCATACTGGTCCTGGACTACTGCTGAGAAGGGCTGCTTCACAGTTTATAGACAAGACTGAGATCTGCAGGCCTGTCTCTGGGACCCAGATGAGCATGTCTCTCTCTGAGTCTTAGAGTGGGAATGACTGTTTTCAGACCATAGATGAGGGGGCTTGAGCTGAGTTACAGACATGTTTCGGGTCTGCTGTGGGACTGAAGTCAGCAAGCTTGCCCAAAGAACACATAGAGAATGTCTCACTCCAGGCCCATGTTCATGTTATATATTATGTGCTTTTTTTTGTTTAGTTTGTGTGTTTTTGAAATTTATATAAATTGAATAGTGTTTTAGGTAATCCTCTATGTCTCTTGCTTTTAACATTCAATGATATTTTCTTGATATTTATTCATATTGACAATTGTATCAGATCACTCCTTTCATTCGATGAATACACCAAAACATATTTATCTATTCTCATGTTTACAGTCTTTTTGTGTTTTTATTATTTGTGGTTCAGCAATTCCATAAATATTTTTTGCAGTTCTACTTGGATGAATGCTCAAGAGTTCTCTAAGTTATTTACCTAGAAACTTCCAAAGCTTGAATTTACACATATTTAACCCTACAAAATTATGGTAAATTCTTTTCTATCAAAGGGAATGTATTAATTTAATCTCCCACCAGCTACATGACAGTTCTTGTTACTCCAAATCCTATCAAATGTGTGGTATTATCAGACTTTTTTTTCTTTTTTTGTTTTTTTGGAACTGGTGGGTGTAAAATATCATTTTATTATGGCTAAAATTTGCATTTACCAGATTGCTAATTAGGTACAACATTTTTTAAAAATTTTCATTTTTGCATCACACCTGAAAGTTTCTTCTTCTATGAAATATCCTTTATATAAAATCAGGACAAAGTTTATATTCAGTCTTCTGTGTTCTTTCAGATTATATCAATATGTTTAATTTGAGGGCCCAAAATAGAAAATTTCTAAATTACAAAGCAAACAAAGATATGCAAAATTTGAATATGTTGTGGTTATTTTCATTACTGAATTACTTTTAGCATTATATATTAGTAATTTTAAGTAGAACTTACAAGCTTTGAATTACAGTGTTGAAGTTTGACTAGTTTATAGTAAGTTTATTATTTGTAGGCAAGATTTTTGAGGACATCATACCTTAATTAGGTCTGAGTTCTCACAGGGACTGACATATAGCAGCAGTTTAATATAAATATTTTTAAATACATCAATTGATTCTACTAATGTAAAGCATGAAGAGCTGTAAAAGAATAAACATAAATGAAGTTTAAGTTAAACATTTTTACAGAATATCCATCAGTGGGACAGTATTTTCCAAGTCATATAAACAGGAGGAAAGAGCTAATATTACATAATATATGATACTCCGATGAAATGTGCTTGTTTAGGTATTTAGATGGATTATTTAACAGTGAATAAAACATATAGCTTTTCTCTGGCTTCCCATCATACTCTTTGTAAAATATTTTTTATGTTGGAAGTAGATAAGAACTTGACTTTAAATAGCACTTTTGACTTTCTAGTATTGTTAAAGTATTTTCCTGAGCAGTGGCTTAATGTGTGGATTTGGAATGACTAGGCAAGTGATGGGAAAAGACACTTTTACTCATTTGAACAGTAAAATCACTTTATTGACAGACAGAATAATATTTGAACATCAAGATTCAAATCTACAGGGCATCAAATTCACATATCTTCAATGTTTCTTCTATGTAAAATGAATCAATGCAAAATAGTATTAGCTTATATTAAAGCCCATCTTTAAAACTTTCATATTTAAGCAGTATATTAACTATGTTCCATCATTTGATGGAATAAAGTTGCTTCTTCATCATATCATGTGCCCATGACTCAGAAAAGAGATCTCAGTAATATTTCTTAGCACATATACTATAGTCATAAATTACAATTTTCTTGCATTCATTAAAATGATTTCTCCTCAGTATATTTTATTTCTAGCTTGATGATGATAATTGCATTTAAAGTGGAAAAAATAAGTTCTATTACCATTTATACCTCTGAAATTTAAGATACTTGATAAGTCAGTTTTGATGTCCTTGTTTTAGTTTGAACAAATGCAGTATGGAAATAATATTGGTCAGCTCATACCTTATTTGCAATGTTTGGAGGTTACACACATTAATATTTTTTAAGTACTCGGGATCTAGGTAGATGATACACTATTCAAATTCATATAGTAAGACTGAGAAAGACAATCATAGTTAAAGCTACAACAAACTGCAGTGGTTTTTAAACTTGCTCTCACTCCAGAAAATTTAAAATTGGTGACAAGGAATTTCTTGACAGTTTAAAAAGGGAAAAGTAATTTTAATGTTTTTCTTCAAGAAGATAATATTCAATAATGAAAACCAACCATTAACCAAACTTTTCTACGATGATCCAACTGCCAGAAAATAGCTTAAGCTTACTTTCTTTGTTAGTACTTTTAGAAGATGTGAATTTGCTTATAGGTCTGTGGAAACCTTTTTGAATATAGCCTCTTGCCGGAAGCTCAAAATTATTTAGTGCTGACTGTAATTGCATCTTGGAGGAGGTAACTGACAGCGTGTTGACTCGTATTGCCAAAAATAAAGCTTTTAGGTTTCCTAAGAGCACATTTTAAAATACTGGTTTTTGCTTGAAGATTATCTAGTCTGCCAAAGAATCCCTTGTTTTTTTTTAAATAGGAAAATATATTCGTGTGAGGTGTTGAATTTTCTTAAAATTTTTTTCAATATACTGGAAGCTAGAAAAATTATAAGAATAATGGTTTAAAGTAATTAAAAAAAAACAATTTTGATAATGCTAAGGTGTTAACTTCCTATTAGTACCATTCATGGCAAATTCTTTTGCAAACAAAAACAGCAAATTCATCAGAATATTCAGATTTATACAAATATGAAAATGATGCCAGCTTCTTATTTTTGGCATATTACATCCAGTACTCTTGCCTGTACAGTAGTAAAAATCATAATTAATATTTCTTTTGATGCTGATCTGCTTTTATCTCAGGAAACCCATTAATATTTTATGTTAACTACCTCTTGGCTATGGTTTGCATTGCACAACCATATAGAAAAAATTAGCATAATCCTTCAGAGTATACAACAATGAATTTGTTGTATTTTATTTATATTAACAAGGCCAATTATTCCCTAGGAACTGGTAGGTAAATGAATCATTTGTCATCATCACTTTATAGAAATGAGTATATTTCCATCTTGAATCCATTTGTTCAATCTAGCTATGAATCATTCCTGGTAATTTAAAAAAATTTTTTCTTTCATTACTGTACAAATGAGGATCATTCTTAGTAATTTTTTGGTGGGTAAGAAGTCACAGAGATAAGCCACACATGGAAGCACAATTAATTCTATAAAACCGGGTCCAGAACTAGAAGCTAATCATTAGACAGCCAGGATACATTTCTGTACTTTAGATTCATCACACCATAAAATTTATTTTATTTTATTTTACTATGTTGGCTTTCTACTATCTCAATATTGTACATGACTTGTTTATAAACCCATTACAAGAAATTAGTAGAATCACTGACATTAATCATTTTCTATGTTTTCAAAAAGTATTTTGTGTAGTCATCCCCGAATTTTGCATGGTTATTTACAAAATAATCTAACCCCATTGCATTGTTTCAGTGTGTGTGTATAACTACCATTCTTCTCTATGGCCTATTAACTATTCTTACTGTTCATTTTTTTTGTGCTTAGGAAATGTAGTAGCAGAAATAGAGACAAATAGAGAGAAGAGCTACTGCAAATAAATTAGTAACATAATCTTTAAGAAAAGTGAAGTACACTGTGTATGTTACTGGCCCTCATCACTTAAATAATGCAATGGTAATTTTTAATTTTACTATTAATGTAAAAATGCCGAATATGTTAGGTAGGGAGTTAGTCATGAGCAGGTGGGCAGGGATGGAAAACTGACTTTGCCCATAACTCCACCCAGACCCACCCCTTTGTGGGCAACATAACGGAAGACAGACCCCACAATCTAACCACAGGGCTTGCCAAGGACTTTCCAGATGGAGAGATATGTGCAGAAGGGAAGATTCTAAGACCTTAGGTAACCTTTGAACATGCTAATGCTCATTAGATGTTCATACGTATGCAATCCATAAATACATATCGTTATAACAGACTGAGTTATGGGTAAGGACATGCACACTAAAAAAGAGGTTATCTAACCCTAAATGTCAGTAAAAGGTGTCAATCAAGCTTACAAATAAATATGCAAAATTAGTAGAATAAAACAGCTATGAACTTGCCTGTAAGTGCCATTCACTGCTCGAGGGAATGGCCCACTTCTCTCTTAAAGTGTTTCTTCTTTCCTGTATTTCCTGTACTCATTAAAGATTTACTACTGCTGCTGATTTGGGTTTCTGATTCTTCATTAACCTAAGAAAGAACAGAGCCCGTTGGGGCTTTTGTCCCATGTAACATATATACTGAAAGAAAAATATTTTTTGATATCAAATCTTTATCTAAACTGAAGTTTGGAAATTACTGTTCCAGTGATAAAGACTGCAGACAAAGTTTGCAAAAAAGCACCTGGGCTTTTCACTTTTAATTGGAATCACTTGGCATCACATTGACACTGCTACATTTTCTCAAGCGAGAAACCACAATGGCTTGGTGCCTCATGTTCTATTTCTGCTACATGAGTACAAATCATTGATTTCTAATTAGATCAGAAAGATAATAAAATGAAAAAGATTATTTTCATGAATGCAAATAGTGCTCTTCAAAGGAGAAGTATAATATAAAATGTAGCTGATATTATTCTCACTCATTCCTGCTTCGTTGACTTTCCTTCCCCTTTTCTAAGGAAATACATCTCATTGGTATAAGTTCAGATTTAAGATTAGAATCTTCTTGCACAGGTAAATGATTCAAGCTAAAAAATATTATTAATTCAATTCTTTTATAATCTATTTGGTTCTAACATACTCTTTAACCTAGTTATTTGTTTTAAGGGCACTAATCAAAGTGTTTTCAACAGCACTGACAAAATCAAAGGTATAGTATAAAACTGAATCCTCTTTAAAGGCTCAAAATGAGCAAGATCATTACATATCATGTTAATCTGAGTCTTGACTATTTTCTGGTGCAATTGTGTGATTTGTAGCTGGACATCATTTTCTATGAGGTATAAACCAAGAAAACCAGTGGAATGTGTCTTAGTAGACTTAAATTTCTAGAAGCATTATAGAGAGATGATGTGTGTAATTCTATGCATATAAGATTTTATATACTTTAGGACTGGTGAGAAAGTTAACTATGCTTGTCAGCTGTTTTTTGCTTTTTCTCCTCACCTTTGAAAAAATATTATACACTCAGTTCCTGATTACATTTAGTGTTGCATTTATTATTTTTTGGAAAAAATATTTAAATTATATAACTATAAAAAGCAGTTAAATATTAAGAATAAAGTTAAAGTTCTCTTTAGCCAGGCACAAAAAACCAGTCTTCTCTCAAGAGATAATCAGTGCTTGGTTGATATCCTTTCTTATTTAAATAAATGGTGTTATTCTGTATGTGTATTTGGCAGCATGTATTTTTCACTGAAAAACATTTTCTGACAGACCTTTTTATATCAGAATGTGTAAACTGATCTAATTTGCTTTAAGTACCAAAGAGTATACAATAATATAATTTTACTACATTTAAAAATTGCTGTTTCTTTAGGCAATTTTATTTCTAGTAGAAATAATATTGCAATGGATATGCTTGTACACGGGTCATCTTATATACACATCTATTTTATTTTTGCTACCAAACTGCCTGACAACTTTGCTTCCATCATGTATCCTGGCCCCAGCAGGTGTGCTAGAATTCTTTCTCCATAACCTCAACAACACCCAATATTATTTAATGTTTACATTTTTAAAAAAGCAAATGTATGAAAAATGATAAGAAAAACTACTTTAATTTGTATTTCCGAATTACTCATGAGATTGAATTTTCCACATATTTAGGGCCAGGCATTCTCACTATTTGGTGAATTGCGTTGTCTTTTCTCTATTTTCACGTTTCTCTTTGTACTTGATGTTCTGCAGCTTCCCTACCAAGTGTCTAGTGAAGATTTACTTTATTTATCATCCTCGGTATTTTTAGTGCACTTAAAAAATCTAAAGATCATTTTTTACTTTAGTTCTGGACTGTTTAACTATTTTGTCTTCAAACATTTCTTCAACACATGCCCACAGTTCTGTTTCTCCCAAACCCTATCATAATTATTTTGTATCCTCAATCCCTCGGCATGCTTCTCACAGGCTCTTTCACAATTTTATCTCTTCGTTTTTCTGTATAGAGTCTAGGTGACTTCATCAGAACTGCCTTCTAAGCACTAATCCTCCCTTCAATTGAACTCAGTCTATTATTGAATTTAGAATAGTCTTATTTTATTTTATTCTTTTAAGTCCACAATTTCTAATTAGCTTTTATTAATTTCACTAATTGGTCCCTCTTCATGTTTTCCTGTGTTTGTACCATACCTTCACCTGCTTTTTGGTAAATATCACTCTTTCATTTATCTTTTATAGCACCCAAAAGAGAGTAATTTTAAAATTTGTTTTTTTTCCAGATTTTTGCATAAGTATACTTTAATATGAAATGAAATTGTGACTGAATGTAACATATCTTGTTTGTGTTATGTTATTTGTATACTCCTTTTAATTTGTGAATGATAACACATAAACTAGTTCACACAGAAAATTGCATAAAAAACAAAAGAACATTTAAAAGAATGTTTATAAAGCAAATACCCATGCAACCACCACTAAAGAAATGAAAATAGGATGTTAATCGCTCTTCCTTTAAATCAGAACGGAAAAAAAAATTCTTCAAAGCATGTGTAATTATAGAAATACTCTTACATGAGTTTGGAGTTTTTTTGAAGTCTAATGTAGAATAAACTTTTGAAAATCTTTTACATTTGCCTCAGAAAAATGTACTATGCTATTGAATCTATGTATGTCTTTAAAGTAAAGCTTATTAGTCTATTATGAGTCTTTCTGTTTCTAGTTCATGTGCCTGAGTCTACCTCTCCCTCTCAAGTTCCCGCTAGTTTTAATCTAAGTTCATGAATGCTTTAGGATGTGTTGGTAGACTCAAAGGCAAAATTATTTGTTTAGCAGATTGTAAGCACAGGTTGAAGAACAAGCATGTGCTAAGAAGGATATGAGGTAATTTATAAAGTTCTTGCTTCCTCACAGATATTATCATAAGGAAATTACGTGGGATAATCTCTGCTCCTCGCATCTGACAGTGTCTTCAGGCCCCAATCAGCTGTATTTGTTAATGCTCCAGAAATCTGTGACTAGCTGGGGTAGGATGGCTGCTGAGTGTATTTAGATCTGAGGTAGAGTAGGACATCTGTGCTGTGTTTGGCTGTCCCACACACCTATAAAGCATCTCTTACTTTGCACTGCTGCACTATCATATCCTTTATCCTACTGATGATTAGTATGAAAACTGTTCCAGGACCTTGAATTGTTTTTTAAGAATTAATTTTCCTTGACTCCCTTCCATTATTTTAGAGATCTGTTTATTTACTTGTTTGGTTTTTTAGAGCTTCAGTTTGAAGACTGTGATCTGTATGCAATTCCACTACCTGCGGGTACAAAGAGGGGAACTGGATATCTTGACTAAGGCTCTGGGCAATTGTGGTTGCTGGCTTTAGTGTGCCATTCCTTCTGAAATTGTTTTTGAAATCATGCACTAGTGTTCAGTAGACCTATTTGTTGTATTGCATGGATATTCCCCTCAGACTTCCTTTAATTCTTTCCAATTCAGGATGCATTTGTAACACAGGAACTTTCTCCAGACAGAGACAATCATCCTCAGATGTCCAATTTTCCTACTCTACCTACCTCTTCTCAGCAGCTATTTCCAGTCCTTTCCCAGTTAGGTGAGTGAAATGATAGGTAATCCCACCTGTTTGGGCCATGACATTGTTCTGTGGTGGAAAGGCTTTCCCTTGGCCGTGCTAATAGTTCTCCATGTACCTCACAGGCCTTTAGAGGGTATGATCATATTCATAAGATGCCTCCTCTCTCCCCTCTCTTTTTTTTTTTATTGCTGGAGATAATTCGCTCTGGGCAGTCATGTTTAATAGATCTTTCCCTCCAGCTTGCTTCCCACTCTGGAAAAAGCAAATGGTGATCCATGGTGATTTTCTGACTCTGTTAAGTTGCTAAATTGATCCAGGACTGCTTCTGCACTAAATAAATTACCTGCATATTTTCCCTGTGCTGCCACACTTTGCCATTGAGTTGGTCTCCAAACTGAAGATGTGTTAGAGAGATTTTTAAATATATGTGCATTTATCTTCACCTCCACCAGGCATTCTTTCTTTGAGAGGAGATATGGAGAACGAGTAGTAATCCCTGGAATCTTCCATCATTGTTTTTTGCTGAAAACCATTTTTCAAAGACTATAGTATGGAGATATCTTCTTTCTTTTGTTAACCGCTGATTCATAGTAATTATAATTTGACTTTTAAAAATTTTGAGGTAGAGTCTATGAACTTTATTTTGTTATGTGGAAGCATTAATGTGTTGAGTGAACTTTAAAAAATCTGCTTTTGTGGCATTCAGTATAAATATCTGGCAATACCCACTCATCTAAATTCCAGAAGGCATGTGGTAGGCAGACATCTGAGAATGAACTTCAGTAACACTTGCCCTTGTATAGGATGGGGCATCTCTCCCAGAACTATATATACATTACATGGCAAAAGGGAGTATACAGATGTAATTAAAATTACTAAACTGTTGACCCTGTCTCCTTAAGATATGGAGGTTATCTGGGTATGCCAGGCCTAAAAAGGTGAACCCATTAAAAGCAAAAAGTTTTCTGTGACTGGTAGCAGAAGAGGAAGTCAGACAGATTCAAGTCATTAAAAGTACTTAATGGGGGCCAACCCCGTGGCTCACTCGGGAGAGTGCGGCACTGGAAGCTCTGAGGCAGTGGGTCTGGATCCTATATAGGACTGGCTGGTGCGCTCACTGGCTGAGCGTGGTGCGGGTGACACCAAGCCAAGGGTTATGATCCCCTTACTGGTCACACACACACACAAAATAAGCACTTAATGGGCCATTTGTGGTAGGAAGATAACTGATCCACATGAGAAGAAATTCGGGTGACATCTAAGAAGGGAAGAGTGGCCCCCAGCTAACAGCCAGCAAACAAAAAGGGACTTCAGACCTATAGATATAAGAAACTGGATTCAACGAACAATCTAAATGAGCCTGGAAATGGACTTTTCCCCAGAGCCTCTGGATAAGAGTCCCATCTAGCCACACTTTGATTTTGTCCTTGTGAGATCCTAAGCCCAACTGAGCCCACCCAGACTTCTGACCTACAGAATTGTGAATAAATGGGTTTTGTTTTAAACTACTCTGTTTGTAGCAATTTGTTATGCAACAATGGAAAACAAATAGAAGGCACATTCAACACAACCTTCAGAGAAACATGGAAGGCACACACCTATCCCGGCAGAATTATTTTAATGTCAGAAAGACGCTATGCACCAGATTGAAGAACCAGCTCTCTTTTCCGTGGTGATCCCATTTACCACTACTGTTTTCTAACTTACCATCCCTTTATTGGTTCTACTAAGAACGCACTCTCTTGCTTCCCTCTTACTGTCTCCTGACCTATCCACCAGCCTCAGCTTCTGTGAAACCTCTGATCAGATTTGTAGCTCATTAGGAACTGGCTCCCATCTTTCTCATCCTTTTTCTGGCCTTATTCATCACTCTGTCTTGTTCTTTTCCTGTACCATTGCTCTGTTGAATGAATGGAGCTAATTGAGTTTATCTTGTCATGTCTCCATAAGTTTCATATACTTTAGAAATAATTAATCTTCTATAATACATACAAAACAACTATAATTTAAAGAAAATTGTAAGGAAGCCCAGCATATATTGCTTATTATATATTATTAGTTTTTTTAATGATGCAAACATTTATTCTGTGAAAATGTTTGTATGTGGAAAAGAAATTATAATTAAAATAAAACGAATAGTAAATTTACCAAATCCCTGACTCCTTTCTTTTCCTTTCCTTCAATAAAATCCAGATCATTGTTCAAGCAGGGAATACAGATTTAAAAAGATCACAAACAGACATATGGAAAATAAAAAAAAAAAAAGTTTGGAGGAGAAAATATTTTTATTTACTGCCAAAAAATTGTCTTACCAAGTCTGGAGAATTAATTCTTAGAGGGTAAAATGAAATGTTTCATGAATAAACAGATATACGAAAAAAGTGAGGTTTCCAATAACCAACTCATTTTTGAAATGTTTGTGTAGACAAGGATTATTTCATGTATTTTTGATTCTTTAAAATTAATTCTGCCTTATTCACACTCAGGTAAGTGTGAAAATGTGATTCTTTTAAAATAGCATAACTATGTATTACAAAAATAATATCCATTTATTGTATGTTTTCCATGATCATAACTCTGTTGGAGTCCCAGAATGTTAGAGATGAGGCACTATTGGAAATATGTTATAGGAATGCATACTAGCATCCTGATTTCTTCCCAATGCATCCTGTACTATTCCAATACAAATCTGCTATAAAAATTCACAAGGACAGACTGTGTTGGCAGAATGGTACTTGGGAAGGAAATTTAGACACACTAAACACAATTTGTGTGGAACAAAGACATTTTGCAAAACAGTTTTAGATGGTATCAGGAATTAGACAAATTGGCCAACTTATTAGAAAGACTTCTATCTTAGAAATATTGATTATTAATGTTGGAGAACTTAAAAATCATTTAGGATATCACCTCTTGAATGGAAGGCAGTCTAAATCACATGCAGCAGACCTCTCACAAGACAAATTCTTCAAAGCCAGAGTAATATATTGTTTCACACACACCAAGATAGCTTCCTGGTATCCTTCGAAGTTCTTTTTCAAAATCATAAGCAAACTTTCCTAAGCCAGGGAGCACTATAGAGAAAAATTTGGCGTGCCTTCAACTATATAAAAAATGGAGCAGAAGCCATTTAGGAATCCACAAAAAATAAATTATGTATTAACTCCATTTATTCGGCACACCATCAGGCACCCAGGAGATAAAATGGATATTTATGTCATAATGAATTAAAAAATTTAGTATGACTTAAGAGTGTAGGTTGTATTTTACCCTAAGATTAAAAACTCATGAGAACAAAGGTTAGTTGATTCAGGTTTGTTTGGACACAAAGCTCAAGGTGTGTGTGTGTGTGTGTGTGTGAATTATTCTGTTACTTTTGCAGATCTTTAATTATTTGCTTATAAGTTGTTCACCATAAATTGTGAACCCCTAAAGGGCAGAGAGCATATTTTCATAAGTCTCTTAGTAACAGTGATGAGATGAGATCCCAGTGGTAATTTTATTTTTATTTGTATTGTTTCAGTTGTTAGTAGTTTTAGAGGCAGAAAGAAATATGAATTAATAAAGACTTGCCATTCTTTGTCTTTGGTTAACAGTCAGACTTTTATGTATATGGTAGTCTACCGAACTAAACTTATTGGGGATTTTCACATTCCCTAAACAAGTGTGTAGCAATATTTCTAACATACTACTTGTGTCTTTTCAATAGTCACAGCTGAAAGCTCTAAGACATAGGGACAATTTCCTGAATTCGGGTCTAAGTTATTTCTCTTTTAATTAGAAATGCAAAAAAGTAAATAGAATATGGTCACTCTCCTTGAGGAGTGCATAGTCCAATGGAGAAGACAAAATTTAAATATTTAATGTAATATTAAGCAAATATTAACATTTACAATAGAGACCTTTAATCATAGTGATTTGGCTAACATTTGAACCACATACATATTGGGTAAAAGAGCTAATTTCCTACATGGTTACATATTATTCCTCTTATTTTAAAATTCTTTATTTTTATTATTTATCTAGGAATCTTTTTTTGATAAGTTGATAAGAAATATCTACATTTCTTTTAGATTTTGTGTTCACTTTTAATGTGGATAAAAATTCTTTTAGCAAAAATATTGTGTTTATTGGGAACATGATGGTATTTAATGATAAACTAACATATTACCAATTATTCTAAGTGTGGTGACATTCCTCGAATTAATAAATTAAGTCAACACAGCAAAGAAAATGATCAACAGAGTGAAAAGACAATCTAAAGAATGGGAGGAAATATTTACAAACTATACATCCAAAAAGGAATTAATATCCAGATTATATAAGGAACTCAAACAACTTAACAGTAAAAAGACAAATAATCAGATTTAAAAAGTGGTAAAGGAATTGAATAGACATTTCTCTCAAGGAAGACATACAAATGGCCTTCACATACATGAAAAATGCTCAACATCATTAAAAATCAGGGAAACACAAATAAAAACCACACTGAGATATCATCTCACTATGGTTAGAATAGCTATTTTAAAAAGACAGAAAATGACAAATGCTGACGAGGATGCAGAGAGAGGGGAACCCTTCTACACTGTTGGTGGGACTGTAAATTAGTACAACCACTATGGGAAACAGTATGGAGATTTCTCAAACAAGTGCAGATAGATCTACCACACAATCCAGCAATCCCACTTCTGGCTATATACCCAAAGGAGTGGAAATCATCACATTGAAGGGATTCCTGCACTCATGTTCATCACAGGCCTATTTACAATAGCCAAGACATGGAACCAATGACAAATGATTGGATAAGGAAAATGTGGTATATATATACACAATGGAATACTGCTCAGCTACAAAAAAAAAAAAAGAATGAAATTCTGCCATTCACAGCAACTTGGATGAGCTTGGAGAAAATTATGTTAAGTGAAATGAGCCGAGCACTGAACTAGAAGTACTACATGTCCTCACTCATAAGCAGGAACTAAAAAATAAATAAATAAATAAATAAGAAAGGAAGAAAGAATCACAATAAAAAGGTTGAAATTTCAGAAGGAGAGAACAGAACTGTGGTTACTAGAGGTGGGAAAGAGGGAGGGGGAGCGGAGTTAGCGAGAAATTGGTTAATGGATATAAAGAATGCTTACATTTATAATGACGAATATGCTGATCATCCTGATTTGGTCATCACATACTGTACATGGGTATTGATGTTCAACTCTACCCCATAAACATGTATAATCAATTATGATTTAATAAAAAAATGGAGTGAATAAAAGAATTGAGGCAAAAGACTGTATCAGAGAGAGTTCATATAAAACCATAGATCTCATTTAGATGGTGTTTTGTCATATTACTTTGATCAATCATATTGCTTTGATATCTACCATATTACTTTAATATTTATTCAGACTTCTTGGTGAAGTTTAGTGCGACCCATTGAGGATGTTGCTGGCAGGGAAATAAATCAAATAAATCAAATACTCTCTTTTCTCTCTCTCTCTCTCTCTCCCTCTCCCTCCCTCCCTCTCTCTCTCTCTCTGTTTCTCTCAGACCAGTTCTATAATCCCAGGTAAAATTCATAGTTTATCCTGGCTCCTTCATAAACGTCAGGCACTTTTTTTCCTTTGAACGTGATTATATAAATTAGACTTCTTTCTCTTTCTTCACTACAAATCATGAAGTTTTCCAGCACCTGAGAGTGGAATGATTGCTTGAGAACCTTGATTTTGAAGCCAGTCTGCCTGAATTTTAATCTTAATTTTGCAACCTCACTAGCTAAGTGACCATGGCAAATATTACCTCCACATACCACAGTTGCTCCAACAGTAAAATGATTATAATAATATAATAATTATATTATAATATAATTCAAACTAATGAGATTTTTGAGAGTATTGAGAAAATTGCTTAGAATAATGCCTAGCATAGAATAAAAACAATGTGTACACTTGCTATTTTTATTAGGCTATTATTATTTAACCTTTGGCAAGTCACTTAATTTTTGTATCTCTAAAAAAGCAGATTTTGCTATTTACATCAAAGGCAGCAATTCATTAAATTTTGGCAAACTCCTGACTGATGGCATAAGTGTAAACTGTAGGCTATTAGTATTTTAATAGTGTTTCCTACATAGTAAATTTCATCATTTAATGTTTCTTATCAGCAGATTCCTTATTCAACAGAGCACACTTTTTTTTATAAGTATACTTTATTCAAAGTGAAGATGGATATTTTAATTAGTTCATATTGACTCATGTCCAGTTTAAGTACTTTTAAGATTACATAACTTCTCCATTGAAATGACTCTAAAAAAGGTGTGTGGTGACCTCCAGGTTGCCAAATACAATAAGAAATTTCCCATTATTGTCTAACTTAAGCTATCTGGACATAGTTGACCACTTCCCATTTCCAATTATATTTTATTTTTTGGCAGAAATTTTTGAGCCTCTGTTTTCTATTTGAATATCCTTAATTATGGGATGATAAGCTCATTACAAGACAGCTAATTTCATTGTTTAACAGCTCTAATAGAGAAAATGCTCTTTTCATAATTTGAGTTGATATCTTTTACTAGCATGTCTTTTCAATGACATAGAACAATCATATATACTCCCTTAAATTATTTGAAACCAACTTCCCTCGTTCACCAAATACTTACTAAGCACCTACTATATGCCACATAGACAGTTTACTTTTTTCTAGGATAAACAAACTACTTTTAAAAACATTTCTTGTTATGCCACAGTTTCCACCTTCATTGTCATCCTCCTTTAATGACAATTTTCAATTCTCAATAGCTGTGGTTCAAATGTTTAAAAAGCACTCAAATATAAGAATCAGGATGATTGTCCAGAATTGACATGCAATGGGACATGGCCAAACCTTCTGTAGAAGATTCTGTGCAATTATGTAAGCTTAGATTTCTGTTGTATTTCATTTAACATTTGGGATAGAAACCAATAGACTGGATGTATGATCTCAGGAGCACAAAATCTATCTCCCTAAATTCTAATGGGGTGAACCCCTGAGTGCTGATGTGGCTTCTCCCCCAACGTAATGGTATACAACAAAGTGAGGGCAAGAAGGCCACAATTCTGAGGTCCTCTGACCTAGCAGATTGTTCTTTACACCTAAGGAGCAGCAGTATGGGGAGTCAGAATTTTGTATGAGCTTCTGTGAAGAACTGGGAAGCAGCAGAACACTATATCTGCTTTCTTGTTTCCTTGATCTCTTTTATGTCCTTTGCATTGCTTATTTGTTGATTCATTTGTAATGGAGTCCAGAACCATTTTTCCATTCTTCCCACTGGAACCCAATTTTGTAGTCTGACCTAACTCTGCTCAGTAAGATAAGCTGAAGATGTGTTTTCTAAAACTACCAGGCTAATATGTCAACTTGCACTGGATTAATTTTCTTCTTTCAGCCAAAATTTCTCACTTTTTATATGATGCTGTGGTAGGACAAGGATATGTATCATCATCACCATCATCATCATCATCATCATCATCTACAGCATTCCTTGGAGTTATTTTTCTCTTAATATGATTTGGAACAATTGACTCCCAAGTGCCATCTCCAATTTGCCAAAGGAGGAAGAGCAGAATATTTGGATGCCTAATGCAGAGCTTTATGGTGAACTCTTAGTGAATCAGATGAACTAAGATTTTCAAATTTGCCTCAATCAGCCATGCTTATAAACCATTAGGGGATCATGCAAACTGAAGAAGTAGCTATGGAAGGCTCTGCAGACAATGGCTCCATCTGTCAAGCATTGTATAGTTGGTCCTCAAATACAGAGCTCTGTACCAACATCTGTTTTTGTCAGATATGACAAAAAATTAGAAAAGATAGCAATAGTACTCTACTTTTTCACCATGATAGTTGAAAATAAGGATAGCCTGATTTGATACCAGAGTATATGTCAATGAAAGATGAAAAATGGATAACTGTTTAATATGTACATTATCAGGACTTTCAGAGAATAGTGCTGGGGCTCAAAGTTGAAAATTGTGAGAAAATATAAATCATGATTTATTTCAAAAATTTATTTATACAAATTTTAAAATTTCACATTTGATTTTGTTTTGATTCATAAGACAGCAAAATATTTCCTAATTTCTAAGTAGTTAAGACTTCAAAAGATTTTTCAATAATTTATTTTGAAATTTATTGGCATATAAGAAGACTATGTTCTATAATATCTCCACTTAAATTTCATCAAGATTTAATCTTCATCTAAAATGTTTGTTTCTCTGAGTTTCTGTCTTGCTTGCAGGAGCCCCTGTCCATCTTACGGTCTCTTTCAGCATTGTAGGCTGAGCTTATCTGCTTTGTTTAAGGAATAATATTCTGCCTTGCTTCTTGCAATTGGTCTCTGCTCCTGAAAATCACACTGCTGATTTCCCACTAAAACTTAGTTCAAATTTCCAGCATTCTTTTAGAGTCTGCTATAGTTGAAACGCTTTGTCTTGTTTGGTTTTTGAACATTTCCAAAACTTTGTCAGGTCAATTTTTCTTTCTGTGGCTGATTGAAGGTTTAATTTGCTTCAGTAGATCTAATTCATTCTGATTTGGCCAACCCTCTGGTAAGACCCAAGCATGTGTCCAGCATCTATAACTTGGAGCATCCTGTCTGGAAGAGAAAGGAAACAACATTTCTTTGCACCGATATTTTGCAATTACTCATTTTCTTCATTCTTGACTATTAATCTCCTCAGTTTGCAGTGATATTGAAGCAAGATATAATTAACTGAAAATTTTTATTTTACTCTTAGACAAGTTCCTCCGTGAACTCATTTTTTTTTTTCCAGGCAGACATTGATCTCATTATCTCTGTCCTTCATGAGTATGCAATTTTGACAACTGAGGGGGTGGGGGGCGGACCACAAGCAAAATAGATTATCTTATTGTAATATCAAATTTCATCAGAAGCCCCCAAAATATAGGAAACATTAAGGATTCCTTTTTTTTTTTTGTCTTAAGATTTTAAACATGGACATAGTTACCTTGACAATAAGTGGTCTTGATAGGAATCAATTTTTCCCTACATCTATTTTTTGAAAAATCCTGCGGATTCAGTAATTACTTTTTGAAGAGAAAATGTAGTTTCAGATGTTACTTTTTAAAACCACTTTTGCTCTTTCTATTTTGTATATAATGCTTTAATTTTTAAACTTTGGCCCATTTCATGCACATATTCTTTTTTTTTTTTTTTTTTTTTTTTTTTTTTTTTTTTATAAAATGTTTTATTTTTTAAAATTTGGCCCCTTTTTTGCCCATTTTTTTTTTTTTTTTTTTTTATAAAATGTTTTATTTTTTAAAATTTGGCCCCTTTTTTGCCCATTTTTTTTTTTTTTTTTTTTTATAAAATGTTTTATTTTTTAAAATTTGGCCCCTTTTTTGCCCATTTTTTTTTTTTTTTTTTTTTGTCTTTTTCATGCCTGGTAAGGGGATCACAGCCCTTGGTGTGGTGTCGCCCACACCGCGCTCAGCCAGTGAGCACACTGGCCAGTCCTATATAGGATCCAAACCCGCGGCGGGAGCGTTGCTGCGCTCCCAGCGCCACACTCTCCCGAGTGCGCCACGGGCTCTCATGCACATATTCTGACTCAGAAAATCTTTTTCTGCCACAATAATAAGCTGCATTGATAAAAAGAGTTGCACCAAGCTTAAAATCACTGCTATATGGTTAACGTGACCTGGCTTTATTTGATCTCAGTTTCCCAAAGTAATGCAATCCATGCTTTGCTATGATTCAGAAAGAATCAAGGTTTATTCTTGATTTGGGTCCAGGTCATGTAGAGACTTAAAGTTGGAAAAGGCAGGCAGATAAGCCATGTTTTGGAAGATCACAATAAAATCTCTTGAATCTTTGGATTCTGGTGACATAATTTTACATCCTTTTACCTGTCTATTTTGCTTTAGTTTTGCTCTTGTATGTTCTCTTGGGTTGCAATTATGCAGCCCCCTCTCCCACTTCTCCAATTTTCATTAGTAAATTTCTTTACAAATGTAGTTTGCACTAGCAAATAATCTATGCAATCAGACAGATGATGATATACAAGGTACTTCAAAAAGTTTGTGGAAAAATGAAATTAAAAGATAATATTTAAAAAAAAGATAATATGAATACTTTCATGAACTTTCTGAAGACCCTTCATACTATATAACGAGACAGCACTAAGTATCAAAATGATTATATTTGTGTTTTAAGATTATAGATAATTTTTTTTATTGATTGAAAATTTTTGTTTCTAACACTAGCATGTATTATTTTTGTAATTAGTAAGACCTGTTGTTTTGAAATACATTTCCTCAGAAAGACAGAACTTAATTTGTTTCCAAATATTTACATTTTCAAATTATATTCAAGGGAATATATGAGAAAATAATATGTAGTTAATAAATTAAAAGTAGGGCCGGCCCCGTGGCGCACTGCTACAGTGCGCTGCTTTGGAGCGCGGCGGGAGCGTTCAGATCCCACGTACAGACCAGTTCCCGCTCACTGGCTGAGCAAGGTGTGGGTGCAACACCAGGGTTGCGATCCTGTTGCTGGTCCCGGTCCGGTACGGGCGCGACACTGAGGGTTGCGATCCATTGCTGGACATGAAAAAAAGACAAAAAGGACAAATAATAATAATAATAAATTAAAAGTAGTTTATTTGGCTTATAATTCATTATGGAGTTAACTTCAAAAAAGTAACTATTTAGGTATACATTTACACAAATTATTTCTTTCTTACTCTCAGTGATAATCACTAATATTTTACAGAGCAAATTGAATAAATGTGCTTCAAAAACAAATTATTGTAATAAATTTACCATAAAGCCACACATTTATAACAGAACCAGTCTTATCCGCACTTATTTAAAAATCATGTATCCTCATTAGCTAGAAAATAACATTCAAATACTCTTATTAACGCCATTTGCTATCTGTACCTAAATTATGTTTCCCCCAGCATATATCACCTCAAATGGTCTCCCAGCACTGCATTTCAATCCTATCACATTTCCCAGCCAATTCACAGGCCAAAACTCTTGGATTTTAATCCTATAAATTAGATATCAATGTTACAAAAGATGCCATATCTTACCTTCCTCTCTGTCCTTAAAATGCTTACACCCCCCTTTCTCCCCACAGTCTTATATGATGATTCTTACTTCACTGAGAAAATAGAAGCAATCAGAAGATAATTTTCCTATCTTCCACTATGGTATCCTTTTACAGTCTGCATGGATATCTACTTTCCTCTAATAGTGAATAAGCTGTCCTTGCTATTTGGGACAGTCAGAGATGGTTCTAGTTTTTTATTCCTCTTACTTGAGACCATTGGCACATTAACATCCCATTAACAGAATACTTTTTTTTGAGAGCTGTTTTGATAAGCCCAGGGTTTGTTGGTTAGACAACATCAAGGGAGAAATAGTAAAAAAGGTGGTGTTAAATAAAAATTATTAGAGGCCATTGTTTGGACTAAATTCCTGCACTGTATCCCAATAGACCAAACTAAAAACCGAAAAGGAGTCACCCCTAAGTTTCATGTCAGTTTGGTTGTGGTCTGACCTTCAGAGAAGTCAGAAAAAAGTTAACAGCCAATTTCTCAAAACACCAGTTTAAATCTTCAGTAGGTATGATAATGAAGTTCCCTCTGCTTTAATCCTTACACAAAAGAGGTAGCCTAAAGTAGCGTGATATTCACTAGTCAGTTATTTTTCTATTGTTCTGTCTTCCTGTCCCCACCTTACAAAGAAAGTAACTTTGAAGTGACCCATCCTCTTTGAGTTCTTTGTTTCTACTTTTCTAGGTCTTTCTCTGTCTGTAAAATCAACCTCTGCTTGGCTCATTGGAACACTCACTCTATTTTATGGAATAACATGTTGCCAGATTCTAGAATTACAATAAAGCCAATTGAGATCTTCAACTGAATTTGTTGTAATTTTGTTCTTTGAAATTTGAAAGTGAAAACAAAACAAAACAAAGAGTGAGAGCCAGAGTAGAAGCAAAGGAAAGTGGGAACCCTCTATCATGTCTGTCTTAACCCTTTTGAAAATGGAAGGTGAGTCTTAAGTCCTACGTCGAATTGTGTAAGGAGAACTTTTTAAAGAACCAATAGAAATCCACAACTTAGTGAGCACCTGCTCGGTAAAAGAAGAGTTAGGGAGATAGACCTACAGAGCATTCAGACAACAGGACTTCACTGTGCAGAGAAAATACTTGTGAATGTGTGCGCCAGTGGCCTCGGAAAATGCAAACCATCCCCTGGCTTTCTAAGGGGAGGGTTTATGTGTTATTCTGGCATGGGGGTTTTTCTCTGTCCTAACTAAAAGGAGGAATATTTGGCCATGGAGGAGGAGCTAAGGTAATTAAGGCCTTGTGAGGGTTTCTGAAGTTTCCTTCTGGTCATGTGCAGGAATCACTTCCCTTTAACCGTGTTCTTTCCTTCACAGGTCGAAGGTCAGAATGGTGGTCGTCTGCACTTTTGTTCTTCTTTGTGTGCAGGTGTAGCATGTGGATTGGTAGGATGGTTAAGTTGCCATCAGCACATTAGGAGTCCTTTAACTGCCAGGCAAAGAGGCAGGCAGGGCCCATCTGGTCTGAATATTTATGAGTGGCCTCCCTGGGGCATGTCCCTGTTCTATCCATGCCTCACTTTTACACTGTTCCCCTTTATAAGAAAATTCCATGAAATCATTTTTTATACTCTTGATTGTCTTAATGTTTCATCTTACATTTTCTCTTTAATTAATCAATTTTTCCTTGCAATGCACTAGTGAAAACGTTTTCCCTGATGTCTTAAATCATGGATGGCTATCATATCAATTCCAATATTAAACACCCAGTTCTTTTCTTACCCAAATGTTTAGCATCATTTGATGGTGTACAATTTCTGTTTTGACAAAAGATTAAGATCACTTTGGCAGATGATTTGAACTATGGAGTTTCAGAATCTTTATAACAACTATTAAAATTTGTTGTTTTGGTTTAATATTAAGTGTTGCATTTTTATTCAGGATTTTTTCTCTTTTCAAAAGCAATAAAACTATGAGAATATAATAGTTGAAGGAATACTGAACAGAAAATTCACTGAATCAGAGAATCTTGATCTTGATCTTCGTTTTACCACAAATTATTGGACATTTAGAAAGAATTTCATCTTTCCGGTTATCAGTTCCTCTGCTGTGGCAGATGACCTAAAAATCCTATTCTCATGGACCTAAGAGTTCATTATGTAAAGCCTGATCTAAGAACCATTTAGTACCATATTGCTTAACTCATATAAAAAAGAAACTAATTCCATGTATTTCTGGGTGCTGTTTGAAATAATCATCTCAAAGTTTCTGAAATTTAGAACATATCCAGTTCTGCAGACTGCAGTGTGGTAAACATGGCTGAGTTCAAGATCAATCTTGAATCTTTTGTAAGGAATTTCTCATTTCAGAATTTTTTGTGAGAACCAACTCTTATTGGAATATTTTGCCTACATCCATATATGCTTCCATTAGGATTCTGAGACTTCCTAGGTGCAAGCTGTGTGGGAGGACATTAAATTTTGGACACCGTAAATGTAATTTCAAATACTTCTTTTAAAAGAGAGAGAGAAAAGAACCCAGATGAGTTTCTATCAACTGGGCTGCCTGGGGTATGTAGAAGTTGCACATGTGCCAAATTGTGTGTGAATAAATTAAGACAGGATGTAATTGATGAGTGCTCATCTCTTAGCCCCAGGCAGGTGGTTAAGAAGCAGCTGGAGGAATTATAAGAATGCCTTAGGAAGATTTAAGCTCCTTGCCAGCTGACACCTTCGGACAACTGCAGTGTGGGGGAGAAACGTACAGTAATGAATTTGTGCATGAGGCAAACTCTGTAAAAAGCCATTTTATCAAGGGCTAAATCCAGCTATTTTTACTAAAATTGCTACCTTGATTTGTTGTTCTGAGATTTCCTGCCTGATTGTCTTCCTTTCTGGGAATTGACCTTCTGTGAGAAGCAGGGAGGGTGAGCTCCTTGAGAAAGCTAAGAAAGGAAGAACAATAGAAGCGAGCAAGATTCGGTGCCTGGAAAAATGTAAGAGGAGGCTAAGTGCCTCTGGTAGGGCGGTAAAGTGGGTTGCTGCCCACCCACTGCCTCCAGAAACACATCAGCTAAAACCAGGGCTCAGCTTTAATAATAGCTTTAATAATAATAGTATTTATAAAACATATCTCTGTAAAGAACTCAAAGCACTTCCCACTCACAATCTTACTGTGCCCTGGGTATGCCCAGCTACTCTACCCCTGTTAGGCAGGAAGCACAACAAAGAGAGTTTTTGCTTTGAGGACCATTGTTCATTTATTGCTGTAGACTGGGGGTCACAGAGAAGCAGGAGGCACAAGCTTTAATGCCTTCCTCATTACGATGAACTTATTTCCTTTCAGCTTGCCATTTTTCTTCCTCTCATGCAAAAACAGAGCACAAGAAATCCTACAAACCTTTTCTGAAATTTTGAACTAATATTTTGTAACTTTGAAAGGAGATTTGACTAGTTTCTCAGGCTTTTTATACCCTTCTCAATGTAACTTTTTTCTATGGGTATAATTATCCACTGTCTGTCAAATGGCCTTAGATACACAAACTGTGACCGATAGGCTTTGTATTTTTAAAATCATTCAGGTTTATAATTTCAGCTTTTAAATTTCATCATTCTCATGTATACTACACCATATCAACCACTTTTCAAGACTGAGAGACTGATAGAATCAAAGAAAACAATCAATATTAAAATATTTTGTAATAATCATGAGCAGTACGAATAATACAGGTATAAACATGTCCTTTGAGGTCTTTTCCAATATTCACAGTATCTTTAAAATAGTCATATATAATTTTTTGATATGCACCCTCTGTTAGTCATTAACATGCTGTTATATTTCTTTGAAATTCAACTTAAATCTGCTTATTTTTTCCTACTGAATGTTCTTTCACTCCCTCATTTGTCCACCTTGACAGTGTAGAATTTAAGACTACCTAAGATAGGAAATCAGTTCAGTGATTCATTTTTCAAAATTTTCAGGTATGCAGCAAGACACAAATACATTCAATGAAGAATGTTGACTAATAGATGATGAGTAAAACATGATTAACTTTTTTTTTTTTTAAACTTAGCATGTGTATACATCTTAATGGGGGACGTACTATCAATGGGAGGTTTGGAAAAAAAGTCATGACATTCCAAAACTCTGGAACATTTCTGGATGATTTCATTTGATTTAAACTTTCATTTGTTCAGAAAAAGATGAAACATTGGAGAACATGTAAACTAAAAAAATTCAGAAATTTGCTCACTCAAGAATAGCTTGTGTCTGTTATTTGCCTCTTTTCAAATAATGTATACTGTCTATAAATATAATTCAAGTTTATATCAAAATGCAAAATTATCTACTTACTTATCTAAATAAAGAAAATGTCCTTTTGGAACTAAAAAAGGTTTTGAAGAACCCATCAAATGGTCTAATTTTATGAAAATTTAAATGTCTTGCACAGAAAATTACTCTTTTGATACAAAAATCAGCCTTATCACTCTCCAACCTTCTCTACCTGCTCAATGTTCTGTTGTTCATGCAACCACAGGAATGTTGGTGTGGACATATGTACTTATATAATATATGATATACTGTGCCATCTTGGGGGATTTTACAACACACCATTTATTTATTTATGAACATTTTACTGGATGCTTTTCAGAAGTCCCTACTAGAGCCAAAGTTGTCTTAGACCTTAATCAGTATTAAATAATCATCTAAATGTGAGCATGATTTTATTTTTATTCGAATACCCATTTTCCTGAATGAATCTGGATGGAAAAGGAAGGTGAACAAAATTTTTCCAACTTGTTATAAACACTCTCATCTTCATGTGGAAATTCTTATTTAAAAACCCCGGAGCTATATTTTTTTGGCAAAAAAATAAATATTTAAATAAAGAGGAAGCAGATGTATCAAAATTCTTTTATCTTGATTATTATACTAGAAAATATAAGGAACCCATTTTTTAAACTAAAGCTTCAAATCATGATTCTTTAATTGGGATTGGCAAAATATATTTTCAGAGTTCAGAAGGAAAAAAGTGATTGTTTTTCTTCTTGAAAATAGTATGCAATATTCAATGCGATTTTCCAAACAAGATCACAATAATTTCTTGAGTTTTATTTCTTGGCAACTAATTTCGTTAATTTCTTTGAGTCAGTAATAACCGGGTGTTTCCAGGCAATGTTTTCACAGCAGGGATTTTCCAAAATACTCACTTTGCTAGTAATTTAAGAGGGTACCTATATTATCACTTTTTATCTGCTCCCCACCTCCCTCTTCATGGCCTCCTGACACACAGCAAGATGATTTTTCATTAATAATTTTTCTTTTCTGCCCCTCTGTTACTTTTTCTCTCTCTGTATATGTACATGTACACATATATAATACATATGTATAATGTGCATATTATATGCAATCTATAATTGTTTTCATTGTATCTTACATATATTACATGAATTATATTATATTATTTAATAATAATAAAAATCTTTTAAATTTACTTGTCCAAAATGAATAATCCTTTTTAGAATTAAGTTGCCATGGCAGTTTTGAAAGAGTTTGACTTATTCTATTGAAACACATAATTCTCATGCTTTCATAATTGGTGGTTTTCAAGCTAAGCATATAAAATTTCAAAGTTGAATTATGCATCTTTTAACGAGGGCAGTTTTTAACTAAAACAAAACTCGGTTCTCAAAGTCAATAGCACAATCTATGCAGTTTGTGGATTTAAGTATGTTTTACTCTGCTGTGGTGTGTTATTTGTGGGCTAGAATCACCCTCAAATATTTATTTATGGAAATAATCTCAGGGAACACTTTAGGAGAAATTTAAGCAAACTTTAGAAGTAGATTATCAAATCATTCATATATTATCTAATCTGTTTTGGTCCCAGGTTGGACCAAACAGACTAGATAATATAACTGTAGACAATATATACTAACTGCTCCCTCAATTGATCACTAAAGTTTTTAAACTTTGACTCTCCCAACTGCGAAAATAATTTTGGTAGCAGAAGTAAGTATTAATAAGTATAAAAATGTTTATTCCTTTCATTAATACTGTCAAGAACATTTATTGAATACTATTTTAAAATGGAAAGAATATTAATTTAATAATTAAAAATTTAATAATTTAAATGTAATTAATTGAAAGTGGAAAGATTATTAATTTAATCTTGCTTTTAAAAATTATCTCTGGTGGTAACATTGTTTATCAATAATATAAAAAGGGGAAGGTATAAAGTCTAATTAAATAAAGATGTATTAGATGGCAGGCAATTCTTTGACAATTGAACTTATGCTCTCCTACCAATTTCCCCACTTAGGACTGAATTTTAACAACTGCAAAAATTAAGTAAAAGAAAAAAAAAAAAACTACAGAAAAGAGTGGAGGAGCTAACCTGACTTAATTATGAAGTAAACTTTACAATGTGGATTTAATAGCAAATGTAGTTATAATATTGCAAATATATACTTTATGAATAAAATTCAATCCATTTTGAGTTGAATATTCTTACTTACAAATTTTATAACTTCTGACTAAAGATGGCAGGTTGAACACAAACATTTATACCCTAAAAAGCCCACTCAAATGTCAGATAATAAATTTTTTTGCAAAATGAATAAATAAATAAATTACCAAAGACAAAAAGAATGGGAGAGGATACAAGAGTTACACAATTTCAGAAGCTAAAAAGTAGGTGGTCAAAATGTTCTTGCTTCAAGACTTAAGCCTTGACATACTTAAGAAACATGATCTCTAAGCTAGCAAGGGAGAAGCCAAGATGCAACCCTTTACATATCTGTATATAATAACCCAGACACACAAAAGTTGATAGCAATAGCACTTGTAACTTTGGGACTGACAATAAAACTGGGGCTAAAAATAGGAGAATTGATCAAAAGATTGTTAAATAAATAATGAGGACAATATCTCCAGATCCTCTTCAACACTGGCCAGTGAAGCTCACGCCAGCAGAAACCTGAAGTTTAGCTTCTGGAGAACGTGACGAGAACATCTGCTCCTGGGGACAGCAGACAGGGCTGAGGGTGGAGACACATTTTGAAAACTGGGGAATTCACTGAACATTTACCCACTGAATGCTGAGGCCCCCGGCTCTTCCCCAATTATTATGGCTGAACTGTGTTCCCACAAAATTCATATATTGAAGTCCTTACCACAAGTATCTCAGAATGTGCTTGTATTTGGAGGTAGGGCCATTAAAGAGGTGATGAAGTTACAAAATGAGGCCATTCAGGTGGGCTGTAATCCAGTCTTGTGTGCTTATAAGAAGAGGATATTGGGCCACACAAGAGATACTAGGTATGTGTATGCACAGAGGAAAGGCCAGATGAGGATACAGCAAGACCGGGGCCATCTGGAAGTCAAAGAGGGAGGTCTCAGATAAAACCAAATCTGCTGACAACTTGACCTTGGACTTCTAGCCTCCATAACTGTGAGAAAAAAAAAACTCTGTTGTGTAAGCCACTCTGCATGTGATCTTTTGTTACGGCAGTCCTATCAAACTAATACACCAGTAAACTTCAAGAACACTGACAACTTCCAGGCAAAAAGATTGGAAGCAACTTCTGTGCAGACAGCTGTTTATTGCTATGACCTCTTAAATTTTAAAAAATCAGTGGGGGAATGATTCATTTACTGTAACTTGGATCATATGTTCTAGTATTTTTACATGTGGCGGATATATGATAAACACATTAGATTCAATAGAGTTAGAAAATTACAATTTTAAACAAATTTTGCTTATCAAAATTACTGATTCTATTATATTTTTCTGAATTTTTTGTATTGCATATAAAAGTTTTTGTGAAATTCTTACAGCCATTGGAACAGTATATTACATTATTTGTTTGTGTTTTATAAATTAAGGTTTGAAATATACTAGAACTTTAGGAACTCTGCCTGCCCTTGATGCTCTGTCGGATGTCATGTTGTACAATGAGCAATATTATTAAGAAAAGTATTTATGAAGCACATTTTAAATAAGAGCATTGTAGGTCATTTAAACCAAAATGGAACTAATGGATTACCAAGTCCAACTTTCTCAGCTCAATAATAAACAATCTACAGAAGACACGCAGGTCATAAGTGGTAGAATAAGATCTAGAATTCAGGCCTTTGGAATACAAATTAAGGCCATTGATCTGATTACATAGAAAAATGAAGTACTTTATGTGTTATCAAAATATTTCTCAGTTTTTCTCTATATTTGGTCTAATGCATATTTCACATAACTGTATGATATTTGTTTTTTAAGAATTTATGGCTTTATCAGAAAATGCTAGAAATGTTAAAAACAAAAATATATTACAAAGCCTATGTTGAGTAGTCATTTTCTGTATCTGAATGTACAGTTTTCCACTATATTCATCTTCTTGTGTTATTCTTCCAGAAATTTATATATGTACATGCCTCCACATATTTCATATATTGATCCTTTTTAAATACAATTAACTGTGTGGATATATTATTATATGTATGATAATGAACAGAACACTTATTTAGAATAGATTTCTAGTCTTATTTATGTTTTTCCTAGTATTTTAGTAGAGTATTCTTCACAAATTATTCATGCAATAAATTACATAAAATTAAGAAATAAATTGATGAGATACTTGAAGATACCTTATGAACCAAATGTATAAAATTAGAATTCAAGACAACTGGGTGGAGTAGTTGTAACTGTTAAGTCAAGGCAATAGAATTCAAATTATCTTCAAAGGGTCAGGCAAATGTCAATTTTCATTGCCTGAGATGAGTGAATGCATCAGCAATGCAACTCGGCAGGACCATGGAGAGCTCCATGTATTGCAGTCCATTTGCTCCAGGCTGTGTGCAGTTGGACTGACTTCATCCTTCTCGAGGTAGACTCACTCTGAAGATTTAAAGGTATTCCAGCCAAATAATGGGATTACTGGACCTACTGAAAAAGACAACAAATCCAGGAGTCTTTTCTGAAACTTTAAGGATTGCTCAGAAATCACCCATTTTTGAAGAATTTATGGGTAAAATCTGATTAGGGAGATGGAAGAGGCAATCAGGATACAAATAAACCTATTTAAATCCTTAAGACTCTGTGTGTATGTGTGTGTGCACGTGTGTGTGCAGTTTTTAATTAAATATAACAATTGAACAATACATAAGACACTAAATAACAACATATATATATATATATATATATATATATATATATAAAATGGTAAAAATTGAGTAATATAAAGTTGATTTTACCCCTTGCTTTCTTGAATTTTTAAATATGGCCTTTCTTTTTAAGTTAAAAGAGATGACTGAAATTCGTTTTGTATTGTTGGAAAAAATGTGGGTTCTGAGACATTTGTGTATGTGTCAGATCCTTGATCCTGCACTCCTGCCTTACTTGTAGCTACCACACTCCTGTTGTCCCCCTAAAACAGGGAATTTGTACTAGAAAAGTCTCTGCATATCCCTTTAAAAATGTATTTCTACTTGCACCAGGAAAGATTCTTACTTCTCCCTTTCTATCACAGAGATATATGCCATGCTGGAAAACATGAGAAACTTGAAGAAGATGGCTGTCAGCCTCTATTACACATGATCTTTTCTCATGGGTGTTCAATAAATGACTTGCTCAGACTTTCGATTCACAGTATATTTAATGAAGATCTGCTCTAGCAATCTTTGAGAATAACACAGTGTTATGGTTTGAATGTGTTGGAAATTTAATCCTCAGTGCAACAGTGTTGAGAGGTGGGACCTTTTAGGGGTGATCAGGTCCTGAGGGCTCTGCCTCATGAATGGATTAATGCTATTATCATAAGAGTGGATTAGTTACAGTGGAAGTGAGTTTCTGATAAAAGGGATGAGTTTTGTCCTCTCTCTCTCTCTCTCTCTCTCTCTCTTTCTCTTTCTCTCCCCACATGCTCTTTGCCCTTCAGTCATCTGCAATGGGATGACACAGTAAGAAGGCTCTTGCCAGATACAAGCCTCTCAACCTTGAACTTCCCAGCCTCCATAATTGTAATAAATAAATTTATTTTCTTTATAAATTATCCAGTCTGTAGTATTCTGTTACAGCATCACAAAACAGAGTAAGTCACACAGCAATCTTTGAGGTGGGAGGTGACAATCATATTTATTAAACACTTGTGTGCTCAGCACTGTGCAAGACATGCTCACTTTGTTACATCCTTGTAAAAACTGGACTTTAACAAAAGTAGGATGAAAGCCATTGGAGAATTTTTAAAAGGAGATTGATATGATAAGAGGTTGTTGATGCAGTGTTTAATGATATGAACCCTAGAATTAGACTGCTTGGGTCTGAAATACTGATAATTTAATTTGGTCAACTAATTAACCTTTACATAGTTCAGCTTCCACATATGCAAAATGGGACCTAATGATATTGTTGTTTCGAGGAGTAAATTTTAAAAAAAAAGTAAGATACCTGCAACATTATTTCTTACATAGTAAGCTCTCAGTAGCTACTTATTATCAAAATATCTAAATTTTAATACATAATTCTGACTACTGTGTGGAGCATGAATTACAAGGGGAAGAATAAAGCAAATAGACCAGTTAGAAAATGACTATAGTAGCCCAATCCCAGATGATAGTAGATTGGAAGCTCAGGGAGGAGAAAAATTGAAGTAACTCAAAAGATATTTTGAGGTATAGTCCACAGGACTTGCTTGTAAATTAGATATGGGTTGAGGGAAGAAAAGAGAGGCATCAAGGTTGACTACTGCATTTTTTTTGTTTGTTTTTGGTGGCTGGTCTGTAATGGGATCCAAACCCTTGACCCTGGTGTCATCAGCCCCACAGTCTAACCAAGTGTGGCCAGACTCTGGCCAGACTACATTTTGGCTTCAGGAACTGGGTGGATGATGGTGTCAGTCTGAGATAGGAAGTACTGAGGAAGGATATGTTTTAGGAAGAAACAAAACTTTCTTTTGGACATGTGAAAGTTGAGTTGCCTATGAGGCATCCAAGTGTAAATAATACCACTATCCAGAGATTTCAACTGTGGAGATACAGGTTCACTAAACAAAAACATTGGGTGTGTTTAGGTTCCAGAAAAAAAAATCAGAATTCACTTAAAAAAATTCTACTGTGTGTACCTACAACTTTTTTTGCAGTAGGATGAGAAAAATTGGAAGGCTTTCTTAATATAAAATCAAAACTAATATTTTTATAGTTTTTTTAAACAATGTGCCTTAAGAAAAGCTTAGTAAGAATTATTATATCCACTATTTCCTAAACATAATTAATTTTCACAGAGATAGTTTTAAAATGTATATAACTATTTTGTGAGTGCTTAAAGCAAATAAATCACGTCAAAGTCTTAATGTACATAAAAGAAAATACACTCCCAAATTTATTATCACTAGAATAATTATCATCTTATTCTCTTTGGCTTTCAGGAATGTAAAAACAATAAGAATAAGGGGGAAAAAGCTGACTTCCATTTTTAAGGGCAACATTAATATTCTGATATGTTTTCCTTCTAGAGAGAGGCTTATATGCTTTTTTTTTTCAGAGTGGGATTTAAAAAATAGGATACGAAGATTATTATTGTACTAATACTAGTATCCCAGGGATTGCTCTGAGCACTTTTATAAATTATAATTTGAATCCTCAAAATTACTTCATTAGTTAAGTACTTTTATTTTCTCAATTTTATAGGTAAGAGAACTGTGACTCAAACACTTTAATGGAATTACTAGTAACACTAGTAAGTAACAGTAAAGATTCAAACCAAGGTCTTTTGTACTCTAAGACATGAGGTCTCCCTTACTAATCTAATAATGTCTACTTGTCTCACAATCTGTTTGCTTAGAAGATTAGATACATTGTTCCTGGTTCTTCCTCTAAGATCAGTTCTTCCAAGAAGTTCCTCAATTTGATTTATCATATCATTTTATTAGGTTTGCTCACATAAGATACAACACACCCATCCATCATTTATTCAAAAAATACATACATATGAAGCTCCTATAGTGTGGATGCACTATTCTAAATGCAATGAGTAAAGCAGCGAAAAAAACAATGTCCTCCTGGTATCACATATTGGGGGATACAAAAACAGATAAGAATAAACATATAATATAATGTCAGGTAATTATAAGGATTATGAGGAAAAGTAAATCAAGGTAATGTATTGAAGAGAAATAGGGATGCTGTTTGAGGCTGATGGTCAGGAAGACCTCTATGACTCGTTGAGTAAGGACTAGAAAGAATCGAGGAAATAGGATTAAGAATATTTAGAGCAGAGATTCTAAAACTTGGGTACACATCAGAATCATCTGGAAGGCTTTTTGCAGATTTTGGGGCTAGACCCCCAGGGTTTCTGATTCAGTAGTTCTACTATGGAGCTTGAAAATTTGCATTTCTAACAAGTTCTCAGGTGTGCTAATGCCCACTTTGAAAACCACAAACGCAGGGGGATGACCTGTTGAGGGAGAATGACTAATTACCAAGGGCAAGGAGAATGTTTGGTGTTTTTGAGAAATAGTAAAGAAGCAAGAGTGACTAGACCTCAGTGATAGTCACTCTTGGCATTGTAAATATTAGCAAGCATTAGATATTTAGGGGAAGTGTGGAGGGTTTTTACAAGAGAAATGACATGTTAAAATGATTCCTTTGACTTCTGTGTGCAGAATAGTCAACAATAAAGCAATACAAGAAGTAGAAAAATCAATCAGGAAGTTACTTTAATCCAAACAAGAGAAGATGGTGCTTTATACTAGGGTGGAGGTGGTGCAAAGTGGTTATATTCCGCATATCTTTAGAAAGTAGAGCTGATAAGATTACAAGTGGATGTTGAGAAGAAAAGGGTTGCAAATGGCTCCAACTTTGGGATTTGAAGCATGAGTGAATAGTCATATAATTTAAAATTTGTAGAGATTCAGGAATAAGTATGATTTTGAAAAACAAATAATTCAGAATTTAAAATTAGACTCTCTTGTTTACAGGAACAGCATTGCAAAAAGACGAAGGACAAGGTGTACTAGCCTGTGGCTGCAAAACATTGCCATCTCGTTAACACACCAATGTTATCACCTTTCTCTTATAACTGATTTACTCAGCGGGGAAAGAGGAGACTCATAAGGATATGTAGGGACGTGGAGACATCCTGATACTCAGCATGGGAGGGAGAGGTGGACCTTACAATTTAACAAATTTCAATTGGATTTTGAAATTTAGACTGTATAACTTAAAGTTCCATTGATTATGTAGGGGCTAATTTTATCCTTGAAACCTGATACACATGGACACTTTAAAAATACTTCCAAATATTATCCTCATGTAGTTTTTGATATTTCAAAGTTTTAAAAAATTCCTACTAATTTCAATATATCAATATTTATTTTGTGGGAGACCATGACACAGTAATGATTGTAGGTATGAGAATCCATGTACCAGCAAGGCAATAGGTGGTAGGGTGGAACCTTGAGTTTCAATGTGCCCTGGTTCTGAGCCACTCAGAGATTCTTCCCTTCTCAGCTGGTGCATTGCACATTTTGGGCCAGCATCATTGCCCACTGAACTGCAGACACACTTCCATAAGGAACCAAGACTCTTACCTTGAACTGAATCTAGATCAGCCTGAGGTCTGTTCTAGCTCATCCTGTCTGATAACCATATTTTTTAGAATACTTATAAGACATATATCTGAAGGTTACATAAATAATCACTCATGTTATGTATGCATTGGCACTTTCCTAGCTTTATTTCTTAGCCTTTACATTTTTATATCTCTGGAATTTATTTTGGTGTATAATGAAAGAATCTTTTTTCTTTAATAGGTAGACAATTGTTCTAACATTACTTATTAAAAAATTGATTGTTTTGATTAATTCTAAACCTGTATTCACTCTTGCAATCATTGGGGACTTTATATTCTGTCCCATTGCTCTTCCTGTTATTGTATCTACATCATAATACTTGGATTGCTATAATTTCAATATATTTTAGGAAAATAATAAGCTTTAAAAAATTTTTAAGATCCTGTAACTAGTTCTTTTGTCTTCAAACATTGGCTTGTTGTCTTGGTTGTATACTCATTTTCCCCAAGCAAAAGTTGACAAAGACATGAGGTTCTTTTTGTTAATTCTCATTAGAATAATCTCCAGGAGTATCAATAAGTAGTTTTAAAATATGCTAATTTTTGTAAACTGTTTTGCCTACTAATGCACACATAAGGTATCATCATTACTTGTGATATATTGAATTATGTCTCATAAATGACATAATAAAAATCTGATATTTTTCAGTGATGATTTTCATGTTGCAGATTTTAGCATAGCTTCCCTTTCATATCATGCAAGCGTAGATGTAGAAACAAACACCTACAGCAAAACTTGGGGAAATTAATTATTGCAGTTGGATATTGATAATAAATTGGTGAATCACTTTAGTGCCATAACATTTAAAACAGGTCTAAAAATCTATTGACTGGAAATGCAAACAAGTTCTACCTCCTCATGGAAAGAAAAATGTACTGATTGCCAATTGTCCTACAGACAATTTTCAAGTACTTATTGATGATATTTTGGTTCTTGGGTGCAGTATAATAAGATATACAAAGGTTTACAATTTTACTCCTATTCTCTTGGACAACTTTTAAAATATCTTAGCCTAATTCTGATATTGCATCAAATGAGGATGGGCATATCTGACCCATGCAGTTCTAATGGAGATTAAATGAGAAAATATAAACGGGTAGCGCATAATAGATTCTCATCACTCACGTGTTAGATTCCTCCACGTACCCTCCCATTTACCCCTGTAATGCATATAGAAGAAACTGTAGTGCTGTTTACGACTCCCTTTAAGATAATTCAGCTTACCAGGTAGCCTGAGAGTATGTGAGTGAGTCCTACCAGGGTGCATGGCTGAGCCTACAAAATGCTCAAAATGCTGTGAAGTGGGTAAAAATTGGCCCCCACCTCCCTGTGCATTTCACAATTCCCTGCCCTCCTAGGAGCTCAACCTCTTTCTCCCTTTTCAGACACATACTGCACACTGGGGATCCCTCTTCTCTATCCAAACTCAATCCAGTTGGGTGTGTTGTAGCAAAAGGGTGAGAACAAGGCTTAGTGATGTCTCTATTTGTCTGGCTTATTGATGTTCTAATAGGGAGGAAATTGTCCTGTGAGTCCATCTTTAACTGATGCCAGTTATTCCCAATGATTACATCATGTTTAATTAACTTAATGGAAAACTAGCCAGACATAAAATATGATTATTTAAAAAGATTGAGAAGGAATGTGGGGAACTGATCATGATAAAATTGATACTAGAAACTAATTAAATGTGATATCACTTCCTTAATGAATATATTCTTCTTCACTAGATCATAGCCTCTTCAGAGCCAGGGTTTGTGTCTGTTTTACTCAGGATGTTAATTCCCTAAATGGGACATGTGGGCAAAAAATAAACTTTTGTGGAATGTACAAATGTGCTTTTAGATACATTTTATCCAGTGTAAATATGTATAACTAGTAAAACCACATGAAAAATAAAAATGTGGGATAATGAGTGTTTTGGTCTTTTTGCAAAATTTAAACTGTCGTATTTCTTTTAATGCTTTTAAGAATGATATAACATGGGAGGAAATCTAATATCTATTTCAGTTGTAAAATTCTAGAGAATATTGGGCCAACCCTGTGGCGCACTCGGGAGAGTGCAGCGCTGGGAGTGCAGCAGCAGTCCCGCCACGAGTTTGGATCCTATACAGGGATGGCCGGTGCGCTCGCGCGGTGTGGGCGACACCAAGCCAAGGGTTGCGATCCCCTTACCGGTCACAAAAAAGACAAAAAAAAAAAAAAAAATTCTAGAGAATATTTGGAGAAAGGAGGTCTCCTTCTGTCACTTCTAAAAAGATATTGCTGGTAATCAGTCCAAGAACTTGCCTTTATAGAGAAAAGGTGGAGCTCTGGTGCAGCACTGCCAGAGCTGTTCTCCAAGAAAAGTGACGTAGGACCCACCTTGCAACTTTAAAGATGTAATTTCAGCCCAATTGTTTCCATTATGGACTTAGACTCTAATTTGTTTTCTTACATCAACATCTCCAAAACCTCAGCCTTGCTGTTTCCTACCATTCGGCCTCTGCTGATGCAATCTGCTTAATGTTTTATGTGGCAATAAAATAAGCACATTTAGATTGCCGTTAATCCATTTTAGAAGTTGAGCAGTGCCAGGGAGAACACTTATTTGTGTCTCATTTGGTATGTTGTTTAAGCCCAGGAATTTCTTGAATGTTTCTACAGTAACATATCACCAAAAAAGGAAAGACGCACTGATGTAAGCCTTGCCTCTTGCCTTTGAATTACTGGCCTTGTAAAAATTGTTGATTATTTGAAATTAGATTCAAGTTCACAATGAATTTATCATTCTTTCCTTAGAAAACTGATTAAAAAATAAAAAAACACCCAAAGATAAGAAGATTAAAATTTATTAAGAAAATGTATTTGTGAATTTGTAAGAGTAGTACTTTAAAATACGAAAGTAAAACATTTTGTCTCTTCTAACAGGTATCTGAGCCAAATATCCTTTTTTCCCCTAAGTTATTCATTTTATGTATTAAAAAATTAGAAGGTTTTAAAATTTTTTACAAAGAGAAAGCCATTTTTAAAAATAAATTCTATTCAAAAAAGTAAGTCTGAATATAAGGCATTGATTAAAGTCATTAATCTAAAATGTGTTTCAAATTAAACTGTGTCTGATTTAGAAAGAAAAGTAAAAGATTTCAATTCAAGATTTATCAAATAATGACAGTATCTTAAATATTATAGTTATAGGACTATAGAGGGACTTATTCTGGAAACATTTTTGCTTAAATAAAATGTGAGCATTTTTACTTAATGGATCACTATTAAATGATTGATGTAGGACAGTTATGACAAGAGCTTGGTTGTATGACTACTCTATGCTTACATTGGCAAGTTTCTCATGTGTTTTACTCTAGTTTACATTAAGTGTGTGCAGTCTTCCCTGCAGGGAAAAAGTCTGCGGTCTATTAAGTAATTTGTCCCTCCATTTTTTAAAGAAAGAAGTTTAAAAAATAAAAGTAAGATACTGCCATAACAGAAACATGGCAAACCTAAGTATGCTGATGTGGGGAATATGTAGTTATACTCAGAATAAAGTTCACTATGTTTTTCTACTTTTAATTTAGAGGAAGACCTATTAGACTCATTATTATAAATGAGTCACTCTGGAGTAAGCTAGTCCTACTGAAGATCTATAAAATATTTGTTGCTTAGAAAAACTATACTGAGTGAAAATTTGTAAATCCTCTCTTTTTTGTCACACCTCTTCCCTATAAAAATATTTACACAAAATTATTCAATCAGTACCATTTTGATCCTGCAAAGTATTACTTTTCCATAATAATCATAGAGCGAATTAGAGAGACCCTGTTATTTTTTAAATGCAATTTATTTCAATTAGAATATTAGTTAGTGTTACATTAATGGAATCAGGACATGAACTTTGTGGTTTATTTATTTATTTTTTTAACTTGAACTTTTATCACATTCATTGAGTGGGTAGGTGGGTGGGGCATTTACTTTTCATTGTAACCTTTTAATTTAAGAGTTATATTACCCTAAGAGTGTTTTTTAAGCCTATGGTGGCTTATCCACTTTAAGTTGCTTTTAAAAACATGTCTTGATATAAGAATGATAGTATATGGTTTTGCATTTTCTTGTGATTCTTATAAAAATTTAAATATTTGTTTAAAGGGAACAGAAGGGCAAGACAGACAGTAAGAAGGTCTAGGTAAAGGCTGGAAAAATAAGGGAAAGAACAAAGAAAATAGAAAGAGAACTCTCAAGATGAAATGGATATTTCATTTAAAAAAATTAAATACTGGCTTCAGTGGATTTCTGTGGTCAGAATCTCCATCTCATGGGCTGTACCTTTAAATGCAATTTTCTGTTGATGGACACTTCTGGGGCTTAAAGTCAGCACTTGCATGTTTTCTTTATTTTGGCCTCTGTTCTCAGGAAAGACTGGTGTTGCCTTGTCAACTTCACCAAATTATGCTTCTAGACAGGCCATCCCAGAATGTGAGAGGTGAGTTATGAACCCCCTTATTCTCCAACACAATAATGAGTGAAATGTGTTACACGACATTCACACTGACATTTTTAAGGGAGGCCATATCAGATATAAAATTACCCTAACAATTTTAGTGAATAAAGCTGAAGTTTGATAGGTACCAGGGATGAACACAAGAACACTTAGTTATTAAATAATTTAGGGACAGCTGGAGATGATTCTCCACAGAGGACTGATTTTATGTAGAATAGTTCTAGAAGCACACATTTCAAATATGAGGTTTTGTGTGTAACATGAAAAATCTTTAGTACACTGTCCCTTGAAAAGTATATAGAAACAAAATTAAAATTCTACCACGGAGGTTTGAAGTATTTTCTTCTAAAAAGGTGCTTATTTTATGGCCAAAAGATGGCTGTAAAATAGACATCCCTATGTTTATTGAGGGTGAATCTCCAGCCTGGAGATGACTTATAAGGTTTGCAGTCAAGTGAGTCAAAGTGCGGATGTGGACAAGAATTGCTGATTTCCAGGTGTGTGTGCGTGTGTGCGTGTGCACGCGTGCGTGTGTGTGTGTGTGTGTGTGTGTGTGTGATGAAGAGAGAGAGAGCATGCACAAAAGCTAGAGAGAGAGAATGAACTTAAGGGCTTAGTTGCACATATTTTGTGAAGAGAAGAAGAGGGGGAGAAAGAAAAAAGGAAAAACTATTCAAAAGTTAATGTTTTCGCCTTAATACAAAGCAGAACTGGTAGCAGAGAGAGTAGAAACAACACATTCTGCCATATCTGGAATAACAGCTGAAAAGAGATACCATCAATCTTATAGCACATGGTAAGCTTCAAAAAAGAAAGGCATTCAGGACTGACCTAATTCCCAAAGAAGGATAACAGAGAAAATGCCCACAGAAAATACATGGAGCCTCATTTCTTTGCGGTGTTAATCTAAGGAGGGATTTCTAAAACCTTAGGCTAATCTTAACGATTTCTCAAATGTGGTTGTTTACCGTTAAGTGTCAGACCATTGCCAGCCCAAGTTGCCAAGCTAACAACACTTGGCATTTTATTTCTAGTCAGGCTGTGTTGTTCATATTAATCATATCGGCACAAGTGACGTTAACAATGCAATTTGGAGGACTCCTTACTTTATTATTTAAGCTTTTTAAGTTCCTGGTTAAGGTTTTATTCTACATTCAGGGAATACAGTGAACTTGTAATATAATCTTATTTTCTTTGGCCACCATTCTACTTTGGCTGTGAGACATTTTCATCTTCATGATCTATAATAATTCCTGGTCTGGAAATCAATTACTCTCATCACCCATGCAACCCATGCAGAAGAAGAGCAGGCAAGCTGTTTTCAGCAATAAAGTTAATCTTGGATGGTTCTCCCTATTGGCTTTGCTTCCTAATTATGTTGTCTTCTATTAAGACAAGCCAGTGAGGCTGGGTGTGGTGAAGAAAGCAGGAGAAAGGTAGAGGAAGGGAAAAAAAAAAATATTTCCAACATTTTAAACCATGGAAGAGATGATTTTCAAATTTATAATCTATACATTTCAATGGTTATTTAAAGCATTATACAATAGTATAATTAATTTATTTGTTGTATGTGGTTGGTAAATTGAATGCTATTTAAGTTCATTTGAGGTTCTTATAAAAACCCTCAATTTGAAAGGCTGTTTTATGTTAAAGTATATTATGGCAGGCAGTAATAAATAACACAGAAGTGAGAATTGGAGTTGAATAGTTAACAAATACATAGACTTAAGGATGAAGAGAATTATTTCCAAGGATGTGTGTCCTACAATTATTCTCATATGTACTATTATAGTTTCCACAAGTTGGGCTAGAAAAAAAATCATAGAATTAAGAGATGCCTAAACTAAGAACATATAGAAAGTGCACATACATTTATTGAGTTAAGTTACTATCAAAACCCTTCTATACAGTAAGTTCAAGTCATCCATCTAAGTTTCTCTGGCACTGTATCATAAATTTTATAATAAAATTTCATGGAACAATAGAGTTTAACTTACAAAAATTTGGTATATTCTGGCAACTTCTAGATATGAGATTTTGCTGATTTCAGATACAAATGCAAATTAATAATCTTTTTTTAGTTGACACATAATAATTGTACATATTAATTTGGTGCAGAGTAATATTTAATACTTGTATACACTGTTTGATGATCAAAGCAGGCTAGTTAGTGTATTCACCACCACAAACACTTATGATTTCTTTGTGATGAGAACATTTGAGCTCCTCTCTTCTAGCTGTTTGAAAATATGCAACGAATTATTGCTAATTATAGACACTTAGCACAACTCCAGAATACTAAAACTTATTCTTCCTATCTAGCTGTAATTCTGTATCCATTAACCAACCTATCCCTCATGTGCGTGTGTGTGTATATGAGAGGACCTCAAAACGTTCATGGAAAGATTCATATTATCTTTTAATTTTACTTTTCCATGAACTTTTTGAAGGACACTTGTATGCAATTTTGCCTACTTATGAGATTTTGTATGACAAATTCCTTTTAAGTCAAAGAATAAATGCTTCATAAATTTTTAAAATATTTTAAAATTTATTTTTTAATTGAAATGTATTGATTGTACATATTTATGGGGTACAGAGTTTTGTTTCAATATATTTATACATTGTATAGTGAATTACTGGAAATTTAATTGTCTCCCTACTTCAGAAATCTGTCAAGTTTCTTGAAAGCAGAGACTGTATCTTACTTGGATTGTATCTCTGGCACCAAATAAAATGCGAATTCCAAGTACAGGAACAATGTGTTTTCATCCGAATGTGTCCTATATTCTAGTCCTCTGTGTGTCTAGGAATAAGCACCAATTTTTCAGCATTGATTGATGTTAGATTTAAAATTTCCCAAAGTATGTGAGACAGGAAAGAGATAAATTAGCAAGGTTTCTATTACTAGATCTCTATTCCACTGAAAATGCTTAGACTCCTGTGTGATTCTCAGGATCCCGAAGTGAGATACTCATGCAGAAAGAAGTTCTATAAAGGAAGTATAAGAAAATAAGGAAAATATTTGCACTGCCTCCTGTTGGAAATCAGCACAGACCTTCCTCTCCCTCTGTTCATTATTTCTCCCTCCCTCCAATTCCAGAGAGGCAGTCAAAATGTGTTTCATTAATATATAAAAGCATATGAATGACTCATTTATAAGAAATGGTCCAAATCATTCTCTGTTACATCTAAGGGGAAACTCACACAGGTACCTGATCTGGTATATACTCACATAGAGCAGATACTTTCTTCATGTACTCACAGACTCACATACACCTGTTATGCTATTTCCAATAAAGAATTAAAATATTAAAAAAGCATTTATTTTAGTCTTATATGCATAATAGATGAGATAGTATTTGTCAATCAAAAAATAAATTACTAAATACTGAATTACTATTCATTTCAGACATTTTTATTAATAATGAATGTCTGATATATATAATTTTAATGCCAGTTTGAAAATTGTTATTCAATTTTTCCTTTGAATAAATAAACACATACATATATACATATCACTTAAAAACTACCATTTTTCAGAGTAAGCAAACTTCAACGTTTATTGTCCTGTTGTGAATTTAATATATTTAGGTAAAAATACTAAGATTTCATTTCAGGTAAAAAGAGAATACATTAGAGGTGGGTAGGGTTGGTTTTATAAAATAGTATCTTTTAATTTAATTATGTATTCAATTTCTATTCCTCCATTTTTGGCCTAAAGGAAAGACAGTGTGTAGGCTGCTCTATGATCTAAATTAATCCTTGGTACACCACAATATAATCTATGTTATCGAAGCATGGAGATTTTCTCTCCTATAGATAGGGAAGACCAGGCAAGTAGCTGAGATGGGTCCTTATTCATAGCACTACTCTGCTAATCATATGTTTTTCTTCTTTATTGCAATGAGGAATGGCCTATTATGTTTACACATGTACAACACTTGCTTTTCTGGTATAAATGCAACTTGTTCGCAATGCACTTTTTTTTTTTTTTTTTAAAGATGACCGGTAAGGGGATCTTAACCCTTGACTTGGTGTTGTCAGCACCATGCTCACCCAGTGAGCAACCGGCCATCCCTATATGGGATCCGAACCCATGGCCTTGGTGTTATCAGCACCACACTCTCCCGAGTGAGCCACGGGCCGGCCCCGCAATGCACTTTTTTAAGGTGTTACTACATTTTGTTTGCTAACATTTTATTGAACATTTTTTGCACCCATTTTCATAGGTGAAATCTCATGTCTATAGTATTTCTTTCCCATGCTGTTCTTATTTGACTCAAGTGTATATATTCTTTATGAAAAAAAGAATAATCTTTGGTGTTCTATTATTTGCAAACATCCAAACTTGCAGGATGGAACAGAAGTGACAATGAAGAAAAATAGATAAATTTGGAAGTGCATACTAGGAATAAAAGAGATTTAATGAGTTGATGATTAAGTCCCCATCACAAGAAAATTTTTTTTTTTTTTTGTCTTTTGTCTTTTTCCGTGTCCGGGAACGGATCGCAACCCTCAGTGTTGCCCCCGTGCCGGACCGGGGACCGGCAATGGGACCACAACCCTCGGTGTTGCTCCCGCACCTCGCTCAGCCAGTGAGCGGGAACTGGTCTGTATGTGGGATCCGAACCCTCGGGTGGGAGCGCCGCCGCGCTTCCCAAGCGGCGCACTATCCAGTGCGCCACCGGGCCGGCCCAAGAAAATTTTTAAAAGATAAGTAATTCCAACGAAAATCCAAGAAAGGAATTGCTAAGAAAATAAGGGTTAACTAAAAACTAATAAACTGGTGCTCTAAGAAACAATATTTAAGCTCAACACTATAAAACACATTTAAAAAATTAAGTAAATAGACACAGCTCAAGCAGCATTGATAATATAATAAAAAAGAAATGAAGTACAATTAATCGATCTTACAAATGAACAATGGAACATAAGTATATCCATGACAAAAAATATAACTAATAAATTCAGAAACAGGTTTTTTTGCAAGTAAGTTTGAAAATTGGATGAAATCAAGGAATTTCTAGACAAAACATAGCTTTAAAACTCACTCAAGAAGATTTAGAAAGCACACATAGTCCTTCATTATTAAAGAGATAGAATCACACATAAACCTACACATACAGACACACAGACAGACACACATATATAATTTTTATCGTTCTTGAGGGTTTAATACTGCTGCTTTTGTTTCTGCTCATGTTCATTTATGTGTGCTGTATCATTGTGTATTTTAAATTTTGTATGTGAGCTCATTATTTTTTACTGGATGTTTCCTATGGAAACTAGGTTGAGAGTCTCTTCTTCAGACACAATTTTTATATTTGCTTTGAAAGATGCACTAGAGAAATTTTAAATCTCAAAGCAGCTTATTGCCATTAACTTTTTCGTTAGGGTTTCCCCAGCTGTGTGAAGAGTATACAGTTGAACTGGAAATCTCGGTGATGCCAGGTGTATGTATAAAATTTTTCAGGAAGAACTTATTTATTTTAAGTTGTGGAGTCAAAGTATAAGTAGGCAATAAATATATTACAATGTGCTAATGGGTTGTTACTTCACTCTAGTTCACTATTTTACTGAAGATGTGGCTCTTCTATAATCTCCTTATTGCTAGATTATTCAAGTGACTTAAGTTCATTCTTTAAACCAGTGTGGTGCTGGATAAAGCTAGCTCACACTGGATTGTGACAGCTGATTGTCCTCATCTCTCCCCAATTCCTTGTTCATGACATCACATTGGTAGCTTGAAATCAGCCATAGTGGGATTATTTTCACCATGGAAATTAGCAGATGCTAAAAATCAGCACTTTCCCCTCCCCCAGATATCCTATTGTTATCCCAGCGAAGTATATCATCAACACAATGTGAGGAAAATACAAAATTATGAATTTTCCAGATTTTATTTTCCTGCCTAGAGTCCAAGAAGAAACAGACAAGTTGCCTCGTTATCATTCCATGAATGCGAATGGATTACTCCTGACCACACTTTCACTTAAATTGCAGCCTTTGATAGTCCAGGCTTCATAAGGAAGTTACCACTTCTTGTCTCTTGTCAAGAAGCCTCACCTTTTCTCCTTGTACAGTTATTAAAACCCAATCCTCTTTGCCATTTCTCTGTAATAACATGCCACCCTCAGGACAACCAAGGCATCCACTTCAGCTAATTGCTCTGTTTTCCAATCTTCTTTTTGATTTTGATCCCTGGGGATTTCCTTTTCAAATTTAACTATGTATTTTCAAATCATTATTAATATGCTGCTTCTGGTATTTTCCAGGAGTTTGATAGCAAGAAATTTTTTATTTTATCTAGTCCACAAAATTGCTATAAATAGTAGCCTTCGTTTATCTTTAAATTATGAAAGATTTGATAATATTACAAAAAAGTGTGGAAAATGAAATGCAAATATAATAAATAAAATTCTACTGTAATTCTTATTTTAAAGTTAGTAGTTCCTGTACTTTATTACACATAAGGTACCCAAAGTCTGCCATAAATTTATTTGACCATGGAAACTGTTGTTACGCAACTTTGAGATTCACTTGTCAAGCTTTTTTATTTATTAAATTTCACCAATTGAAAGTTCAAAGTTCTGCTTTCACTTTTGTCTATGAGACTTCTCATAGCAATCATTGCAGCCATAATATTTTGCAATTGCTTTTGATGTTCACAGTGTTATAAGCAAGCTTCCACTCCTGGATTTGTAAGGCTTTAAACTGTACCATGATTTATTTCACTATTTACATAATATTGGATTTTTAAATTGCTTTCAATATTTAATATCACAAAAAAACTAAACCAACACAAACTTATGCCTATGAACTATATATTTGGAACATTTTTTAGGATACTTTTTAAGAAATGATTCTCATAACAGTTATTTAATGATAGTGGAAGTCTCTCTGGCTTCCTGGAAGTAGTGAATTACAAATAGAAAATGAAAAGACTTTATTATTCAGAGTTACTGGGGCCTTCTCTTTTTTTAGACAAGAGAAGCCTATTGAGTCTTTTGTGGTTAGAGAGTACACATAAGATAAATTTCTTTTTATTTTCCGACCTAACCCTGGCTTCTGCCGTCCTGGTAAAAATAAACTCTATCATTTACAGAAAGCATTTCCTCCCAATCCCTAGGACAACCTGGAAAAAGCAAATTGAACTAATTGAAGCAGAGAGTACAAAAGGAAACCTTCCGAGGGGAAGCTAACTGTGTCTGAAAATGGATCAAGGAGCTGTTTCCTGAGAAGAGTGTAAGCACTGATCATTTTCAGCCTAGAAGAGAATAAGAGAGATTCCCTGACTTTTTTTTTTTTTCTAAAGTAGATATGTTACCTGGTGTGAGAGGCATGTTTCAGAAAGAATACTTTCATTGAACTGTGAGTTCAAAAACATGGAATTTAAGGCCCTTTTATAAATTTTTTATTACTTTTTTAAATTTTAACTTCTCAATACATGTTGTAGTTGATTTTCATGACCCTTACCCGTTCCTCTTCCTCCCACCCCGTCTCCCATCCTCCCTTCCCTCTCCCCGCTACATCTTATTTGTTCACTTGTCTTAACAAGTTCAAGGAATTGTTGTGATTGTTGTAACTGTATGGTTTTATAAATATGGAAAGTGCAAGGGTCCACGGATTCCAATATGGTTATCAAAACACGGGGTTCAACTTGGTTGATTACATGGACACAGTGGCCCATAATATCTTTCTCTGTACTACACAGGTGTTTCCATCATAAATAAAATGCGACTGGAGACTATAGTCAACCCTCCCAAGGACTCTTCAATCTTGCTAATTCTTTCATTCTCCAGCTAGCCCCAATTCATGGGGAAAAGAATAGATTAATACCCTCTGAGACTTTATTGCCATTACAACCCATTCTTTCTCCTATTCCTTTGATTATAGTATTTTCCAAAGGGTATTATCTGGGGAATACTGGTAACTTCTGTGCTTCAAGAATAGCTATGTGAAACTCATTAATGGTAATTTGAACAGGATTGGAAAATTTTCTCTTACTCTGCTTATATTCATGACTATATTACAGTCATATATAAATGACTCGAAAACAGAAAACAGTTCAATTTTACATTCCTTTCCTGGGAGCACCACTAATCACTCTCTGGGCTGGGAAAAATCCTCTCCAGTTTACTTCAGGCCAATAGGGTGGCAAGTGACTTGGGGTCTTACTAAAGTGCAGAACTGATTGAGTATGAGTGGGGCTGAGGACAGCTGAGAGTTTGTATCTCTAATAAGCTCCAGATGATACAGATACTACGGGTCTAAGGACCACACTTTTGAGGATCAAGGCTGCCATACTTCTGTCAATTAGCAAATATAGGGATGGTAATGAACTCTTATCCAGAAAGGTAAGCTATGGTGGGGCCATTATAAGGGTTACTTCCCCACATAAGAAGAAAACATTGAATCTGATTTTTCTGCTATGATCAACTCCTGCCATCATCACACGCATTAGAACATAGGTGTTCAAACCAGAATCAAGTTTTGTGGGTACAGTCACGAAACCTTGAGATTAAACCTTCTCTGTGTATCAACATTCCTGTTAAATGTTCAGATTATTTAATACAATAGATGAAGGATTGATTATTCGTGGGGATTATTTGGATGATAGCAAATTACTAAGTGGCAACTACTTATTCTTATTGTTACAGAAACATTTCAATTAACTAGATAGCTCATTTTTGAGTACCTACTTTGGACTATAAATTATGTTAGGTATTAGAAAAATGTAAACAACCTCAAGTCTTCAGAGACGTAGGACTCATGCACAATTAGTTTATCAACTGTCTGTTGCTGCATAACAATTCACCTGAACACTCAGTGACTTAAAACAATGAGCATTTATTTAGCACATAATTCAGTGGTCGATAGTTTAGCCTGGGCTCAGTTGAACAATCCTTCTGGTCCCAGCTGGCTCCATATGCTTGTGTGGTCAGCTGCAAGGAAGCCTAGTGACTCTGCTTCTGGGCATTGTCTGAATATTACCCGGAGCAATGGGGACAGCTGAACTATGTGTCTCTTATCCTGTAGGCTGACCCTGGCTCTTTCACATGGCACCTGAGCAGGGTTTCAGGAGAGAGGAGAAGTGTGAAAGCCTCCTGAAGCTTGGATTCAGAAATGGCCAAAGCAAGTCACAAGTTTGGTCTAGGTTCGAGTTATAGAGAAATGGACTTCACCTCTTGATAGGAGGATCTGTGAAGTTACATTGCCAAGGGGAGGAAGAGGAATGACTACAGCCATGTTTGTGTGTGTGAACAATCTACCATAGAAATATTTTAGTCTAAATTTGTTGTAAGCCCTGAAGACTTGCTATTTCATTTCTTGGTATATCTCTGAGACATGTAGAAAAGCCTTGATTAGCCTGGTAAATCATCTTTAGAAATTCAATATGGGAGAGATGATACAAACATCTACATCATGAGACTAATAAAAGCAATTAGCTAGACCAACTTGTATTCACTTTTCTGAATAGAATGTGTGACAACATGATTCTGGGTAAAAACAAGGATGAGCTGGTTTTCCATCTGCCGAGAGGACATATCATGAGAATGTACACAATTTCAGTACAAGTTCATCGACAGCTGTTATTCAAATTCTCATTTGTCTAACTCATATAGAAAGTGAACTTGATTTTTTAAAATTGTTGACTAATGGTTCCTATTTTATCGGTATATTGTTAAGTTATCTGAGTCTTCAGTTAATGATTGGTTATTGGTTATTTATGCAACCAAGGAAGGAAGCTGTCTCTAGTTTCTATACTTCAGAAGTAAAAAGACTGTAAAATATATGAAGGAGAAGAAATATACATTTTTGAATAATGTAACTATTTTCATTAAGCTCCTATATCATAAAGTGGAATTACAAAAAAATGTTTCAAGATTTGCTGTTAATGTACAACTTATATAAAATTATTTGGAATATTTTATATGGAAGGAGATAAAACTGTAAGAGAAATTGCCTAAATATACTTGCAAATGCATGGTGTGGTGTAAGTTCAAACTGTACTATTTTCTTTCTTGGGATAGCTGAAGCATGCATGAAACTAACAGCACAGATTGCTAACTGAGGGAATAAAACTCATGTAATAGATAATATAAAGTACTAAGGAATATATGTGCTTACCCAGTGGGCTCAATTATAATACTACAGTTTTATTTCCTGGGCAGGGGGAGGGAATAAAGCACATTATTCCATTGAAGTCCATATATTTTGACCTTGCCTTTCTTCAGACTCTAGAGGGACCATTACTTGTTAAACTATATTAAAGATAGTTTCCTCAAAATAGAGGATGTAAATTTTTATGTCTCTTTGAAAGGGTGCCATTTATAGAATCTGCATCTCACAGTGGTGTCAGTTGCAAACCAGTGCTAACAGATCTTGGCTGAGAGCAGTTACAGATGTTGGTCTCCACAAACTGTGACATCACCTGCTCTGGAGTTATTAATCTTTATACAGGCCTCTCGAGAGCATGTGTTGTGAAATACAGGACTGATTCTCATCTGTTTAGATTACACGTGTTAGTCATTCTCATTGTGGAGCTAAGCTAACAAATTAATATTTGAGTTGATGAATTGTTATATACTCTGTGCTTCTTTTCATGTCGTCTTTGGTTGCTCCAGAGGTAATTTGAAGCCAAGCAATGTGCCTCAGTATATTCGCAGACCCCATACGAACGCACAACCCACACGAATCCTGAAAAACAAGTAATTCTTTCAGATACATGAAAAAAATTGAGAAACAACAAAGTGAGTTGCATACTGAGATTTGGTACCTTGATTTCCTTACACAATTCTATCACCCTCAATTTTCAACAGTTTCAACTTCTTTGTTAACTTAGTGTTTTAAAAACTCGCAAAAATATTTTCTACTCAGCATTCTTATTTTTTTCTTCATATGAGAATATTCCTTTGTTATGGGCAATTGGATTAGCAGAAAGGGACAATTGGCATAGATGGACTAAACTGAGCCAATATCAAATCATTCTAATTTTAGGGTGCCAATCAATCTCAGAATGCCCTTGGATTAACATGAGTGAATTACCGATGCTCCAAAATTTCCAAGGACATTAAAACAGAACAAGAGCTATCAAATGAAGGCCAGCATCATTGTTTTTATACTCTAATTACCTGACACAAATGTTTAAAATTGAGAACTCACTTATTTAATGAAAGAACTGGATTCCAGAAAAGTTTTTGTAAACCATGGACCTTTAATTTGTTCCTATTTTTGACTTGCTTGCATTTTAAAGTGACAAATGAAAAGATTCTGATCTCTGGAAATGATAAAATTGTACAAACAAAATGCAGATAAGATATTTAGTGAAAAATCACAACTTTTAAATAATATATTGGCTACACTTCTCAATAAGATGCCATATTTACAAGAATAACTGTAGCAATGAATATATTTCTTTCAGAATATAACATGATTAAAATACTGAAAGTAAACCATTGTATAATATAGGGAACTCTGCCTGTTTTATAGCTTTTGTTTTCAATGTAGAGAGGTAATCTTTAAAGTCTTGGGATTAAGGGAGATTTATTATCTATCTTGAGGAATCTTAACACTTCAAATTTTTCATCCATCTGAACAAGGAGCATAGTAGAAAGAGCGAGTGGTTAGGAATCGACAAGATAATTATCCTGGCCTGTGACTTTAGACAATTAACCTCGTCAAGCCTCAAATTTCCCATGTTTAGAGTAGAGAGAGAGAATGAGGAATCCCTCATGGGGCTATTGTGAGGTTTGAAAAAGATAATGTATGTAAAGCTCCCTGAACAGAAGCCGAGGCATAATCAATAATAAGTAAATTTACTATTTTATCTATGTTTGTATGCATGAATGTGTGTTCTATATCATCAACTTATTCTGTAGTCAACGTAAGAGTTTTTGGGACTGCTTATATGCTTCCAAGTTCCAATATTGTCCCTCTTGTGAGGGAAAAACATGCAGTTTGCAGAATGATATTTATTTTCATCTTTCTTTTATCAGTAAATATTTATTGATTCCTAACTAGAATTAAGATACTGTGCTAGGCACTGAGGCAGCCACAGATATGAATCAGATTTAGAATCTACCTTGACAGAACCTAGAGTACCGTGCAAAGCATAATATATGTACAAGTATACCTGTCATACCTAGTGTTGAGATGATCCACTTAAATCATCACCAGCAGAGTACCATGGATATTCAGAGCAGAGAGAGGATGCTTGCCATTTGAAGTGGGGTTTGGAGGCATCTGGCTGTATGGATGAAGGCATTTGAGGGTGGCCTTGAAGTAAGCTTAGATTTGAGCCTGGGTGATTGGAGAAAGGGAAATCTCAGGCAGTGGGCACAGCACGAATAAAAACAAGATAATGTTCGCTGTGCAGGGACGAAGAAATACACTTGATTTGCCCAGACCTTAGTATGCAAGGAAAAGATTAAAAGGTTGGAAAACAATGCCGGGGTCAAACAGTAGAAAACCTTGAATATCTGGTAAGGAATGTTAACTATTTTGATTGGCTAAATATAGGACCTAGTTTTGTTTTAACTGACTCCTCTGTACATATTCCAAATGACTCACTCAGAATAAGTCAGGCTCTTCCCTGGGACATCTTGCCGATGCTGTACCACCATCCTGACTCAGGCTTGTGCTTTCTTTTGAATGCCCTTTGTTTTCTTTCTCCTTATCCCCTCTCTTTTAGCTTGCAGGCTTGTTCTGTGGTACAAACCAAGGTTGGAGATAAACAGTGAATGAGTCAGAGCCAGTTTGTCTCTTTCTCTCTAGACATCTCATAAATATCATGTCGCTGGAACTCACTGGCCCAGTGAAAGGTAGAAGGGCAGAGATTCTGACAGGTGTCCAGGAACAAGCTGTTCTCAGCACAGCAAAAGGTGGAGAAACATGTGTTGGGAGGAATCAAAGTAGAATGCATTTGATACAGTTCACCTCAGTGCTTTGTTTCGCTTCCCAGAAGTGAATGATGTGATATTTTTCCAATTTCCAATGCCTCTAGACAGACTTCTGGCTAAATCAAAAAGACATTTTTATCAGAAACAACAACGTCATGAGAAAAACACATAGCTTTTCCATGTGTGCATACAAAGGTTAATAAATGTCATTCTTTGCACATTAGAATTCAGGAGGTCACAGAGAACACATTGAAAACACCAAGGGAGGGTATATAATATGACCCTCTGCTACAGACCATCTCAACCTGACTGCCCATGGAAATCACCTGGGAGAACTTCAGACCTAGTGATCTGGGGCTTCACATCCAGATTGGGTTCGTGAATTTTAACTCCACATGTGATTATGAAGTCCAGCCCGGTTTAAGAGCTATTCAACCATTCTAAAGCCTCTTGTTTTCCTGCTTGGAAACCTCAGAGTTAGAGGCATTAAGATATGTGCTCACACTGCTAATTAATAGTCAAACTTAGGCCTAGAACACAGTTCTCCATAATCTCAGTGTTCTTTCTCCAGAGCTCGTTTCCTCAAACATCATGAAGTTGGGTATTTACTATTTGTTTATTTCTAACATTAAATTATTAACTGAGGCACTAGATCAACAAATTTTTATGTGCCATCTACTGTTCTAGGTAAAGGGAGCACAGCAGAAAACAAAATATGTGTACTCAGTGGACTTAAACTTGGTAATGGAAAGGAGGAAAGGATGCATAAAATTAATATAAATAGGAAAGTGAGGGAAGTAAACCAAAAGTGGCATGGGGTATGTTTGTGTGGAGGAGTGACTTCTGCGCATCTTTTGTGCTAGATGCTTGATGCTTGCTAGATGTTGAGAACATAGAGATTCAAAATAATTCTCTCATGCTAAATAGTTGGACTTGAAGGTTGAATAAAAATTGCTAGGAAATAAACACGGAAAGAAAACTTAAGCTGAAGGATCAGTTTGTACAGAGGAATAAATCTGTGAGAGAAAATGGTACATTCAGACAGTTACAAATCAGTTACATAGTGCTGGAACTAGTAATGGAAGAGGCTAGAACAAAAAATAAACTTCAATCAGATAATGAACAGCAATGTATGCCTAGCAAATGGATTAATTGCTTTCCTCCTGTGGGAGGTTTTCGCACACTGTGTCACGTGTTATGTGTTATACCTGGAGAATTTACAGAATTAAAGATTCCCAGCCTTTCCTCAGTATTTCTGGTCTAGTGATTTGGATGAAAATGGTTTGCACCAACTTGAGAAATACTGCCCTGGATAATGGCAAAGCATTAAATAAATTTGATGTGGGAAAAACATGGTGAGACTTCTATGTTGTAAAGATTAGTGCTAGAAGGAGTATAGAAAATATATTGGGGACAGAATGATATATTTGATAGGAAAGTTATGGCAGTACTATAAGAGGGAGATAATGAGGGCCTTTACTAGGGCAGCAGTGGAAATGAATAGAAAGTAGAAAATGAGTATTTAAAATATTTAAGAGCTAGACTTGACAGATGACAGGGCTTAGGAATGGGATTTATATAAGTAAGAAAGACGGCGGTACATGAAATTGCTTGCGGGCATCTAATTTGGGAAATTGGATAAAAGGTATTGCTAGCAAGAAAATGAGTACAGACTTGGTCATGCTCATTTCTAAGTGAAGTTCAGCTTCACCTTAGCAGCCAGTTGTACATATCGAGCTGCATCTCGGGAGAGAAGGATGCCCAAAGACATTGATTTGAAAATCATCAATATATGTGTAGGATTTGGATTTCATAAGGATCAAGAAGAAATGATGAGAGAGGTAGAAAGTTTGAAAACTGACAGAAGAGATAATTTCAAGAAATATGTGTGCAAATGTGATAAGTGACCAAAGTGACTGAGCACAATATTTTGAAGTCAACAATTTGAAAGTCATTGGTGAACTTAGAAAAGAAAGGTGATAATCTGATTTTGTGGACTGGCCCAGAAAAGAAAGATTCGAGGCAGTGGCAACAAATAAAATATGTCTATAACTAGAAATGAAGGCCCAGGACTTGCAAGAGTTGTGAAGCAGAAACATTCATAAAAAGTGGACACTCATTTTTTTAGGTAGGACAGAGACAAGTATTTTCCGTGTTTCCTCAAATTTAATCAGATCAAAGGTTGAATCATGTTGTGTTGTGACAACAGGGTATTTACGAAATGTGTTACAGTACACGGGCCGACCACTACCACCATCTTCTGCAACACACACACACACATACACACACACACACACACACACACACACACACACTCCTTTCTGTTGCCTATTATAAAAATCTTTGTATACACTTAATCTGAAGTATGAAGAATGCAACTAGTGTGAAGAAAAGGAAATTAGAATGATAGAGCTATTCAATAGAATAGTAAATATTTATGTATAAAATACATAAACTCATAAAATCAGTTTAATGTACTATAAAAGAAAGGCAGTAACTAATCTGAAAGCTTATTTTCAAGACTCACTTCTCCAGTTTCTATTCTGATAAAATAAAGGCAAAAAAAAAAAAAAAAAGAACAACCAACCAACCAAACAAACAAAACCCAAACCCTTATTGATTTCTAATATAAAGCAGATGCCTTCTGTAATATTTTTTAGAATCATCAGAATTTTTTAGAAAAGGAAAAATAATTTGGAATGATCTATTTCAAACATCTCAGAAAGAAGAAACATAAATACTTAGAATATCTTCAGAACATTAATGCTGAAGCCTCCATAAACTTTAGCATGACATTTTCACATCTTAACTCTGGTTCACTATGATATGCTTCAGCAAGCTTTATTTTTCTATCTGGATACTTCCAATTTCTGCTTGAGAAGAGGGACAAATTTAGCTTACACATTTTCTAACATATGCCTACATTTTAATAACAGACCATATCCGAAAAGGACTTATGGAAGTGCTGTTCTATGTAAATAGAATGTGAGCTACAGCTTTAATTGTAAATATTCTAGTAGACACCTTAAAGAGGCAGAAACATATTTAAAAACAGGCAACATTAATTGTAATAATATATTTGTTTATCACAATATATTTAAAATATTATTTTAACATATAATCGATATAAAATTATTAATGAGGTATTTTACATTTTTTCCCTAAATCTTCAAAATCTGCTGTGTATTTTATGCTTAAATCACACCTCAGTTTAGGTTATGAACATTTCAAGTGCTCAATAGCTACTGTGTTATATCTAACAACTATACTTTTATGAAGTTGTTACAACAAGCAAACGGAAAGGACATTCTTGGGGGGGAGGGGAGAGAGGGAGGAGGGAGGGAGGTGTCGGTGATGGGCCATAATAATCATATACATTGTATATTGACAAAATAAAAATTTAACGAAAAAAAAAAATAGCTACTGTGGCTAATTGTTGCCATAACAGATAATGCAAAGTTAGAGTATTTACTGTATAGGCTGTCTTTTATTTATAAACCAAACTCAATCTTATAGTTACATTGTTAATTTTTGCCCAAGTTAAAATGTTTTTTTTTTTGTTGTTGTTGGTTTTGTTCTTTTATTATAAAATACCCCAGTGTGACTAAGTAACATGAGGTTAGTTTCTAATAAAACATCAATTAATTATTTTAAAATTTATTTAACACCTATGATGTGTCATACTCTTGTTAGCAGTCTGGAATATAGAAATAAATAGCACAGCTATGCCTACAAAAAGACCCACCCATTATAGCAAAGAAGATAAAATCTATGTATATTTGATTTTCTTGGTGGAAATTTAAGACAGCATTTAGTAAGCCATTGCTTCCAAAATTACAAATTAGCAGTTTAGGCTCCAGTGTTCTGAATATTCAGCAAAGAAAAGGTTTAAATTTGGCAAGAGTTAGAATGATGTTTGAGAAGATGGTAGGCTTTGAACTAGGTTTCAAAGTATGGGTGAGAAATAGTTTGGCAGAACTTAGAAAGAAGGAAAATTTAGATTCAGGGAACAAAAGTAATAAACCCATGGAAATGAGGATGAATATGACATGGAAGAGAAACAGGAAAACAATCATATACCTGGAGTGGAGAGTTAATGAGAAAAAAAATTGACTTGAATAGAAACATATTGTACTACTGTTAATGAAAGACTTTTTAAAAGAATATAATGAGGAAATTTTCATGAACTGTTGCCTTGAATAAACCCTTGATGGAAAAATCCCATGCCAAAGGCAATATACTTTAAAAAAAAATAAATATCTTTCAGGACTCCTGGAGTACAGCAGGAGGCAACTCCATATTTGTCCCATTGCCTTTGGTTTTATGTTATTGTACAAAAATAACCTAGAAAAATTAGAGTTATCTTTCATAGCATCAACTCTCTAAAGGGCAATTTGTTACTCCATAGCAAGACCTGAAAAATCATTCTTAATCTTTTGTTAAATATTTCCATTTCTAGGATTTTATGATAAGGAAATAGCCAGAGAGATCCACACTGAAGTATGTTCAAGGCATTCACTGCATTTATAACTATAACAAATTTGAAACATTTACTATTAACATTTAATTATTAATTAAATATATTAATACATTTTGGCCTGCTAATCCTATGTACTATTATGAAAACAAAAATATTTTCAAAGATTATTGGGTTACCTGCAAATTTACTCATAATTTTTTCTTTTTTTTTTGTCTTTTTCATGACTGGTAAGGGGATTGCAACCCTTGGTGTGGTGTCACCCCCAGCATGCTCAGCCAGTGAGCGCACTGGCCATTCCTATATAGGATCCGAACCCACGTTGGGAGCAATGCTATGCTCCCAGCACCGCACTCTCCCAAGTGCGCCATGGGGTCAGCCCTAATTCTTAACTTTTATTAAAACATAAGCACATAAAATTGCACAAATTATAAGGACTCAACTGGATGAATTTTTGCAACATTACAACATCCATGTAGGGCCAAGCCCGTGGCGTACTCGGGAGAGTACGGTGCTGGGAGCGCAGCAATGCTCCCGCCGCAGGTTTGGATCCTGTATAGGAATGGCCGGTGGTCTCACTGGCTAAGCGCGGTGTGGGCGACACCACACCAAGGGTTGCATTCCCCTTACCGGTCACGAAAAAGACAGAAAAAAAAAAAATCCATGTAACCAGTGCCCACATCAATATATAAAAGATACCAGCTCATCAGATGCTCCTTTTATGCCCCCTTTACCCTCACTTCTAACAATAGTTTTTTCTTCTTTTTCAAGTTTTTCTAGCTGCAGTCATGAAAATGCACTGTTTTGCATCTGGCTTTTTGTTCAATATGTTGGGAAGGTTTAATCCATGTTGTTGCATGTGACTTACTTTTAAATTATCATTGCTGTATAATCCAGTATATGAACACACAAAACTACATTTATAAATTCTACTGTTGTGTTAGTCTGTTTCTGTTGCTTATAACAAAATACCTGGAACTGGGTAATTTGTAAGAAAGGGAAATTTATTGCTTACAGTTTTGGAGGCTAGGTTGTCCAAAGACTAGGGAACGCATCTGGTCAAGACCTTGTTGGTAGTGACAGTGATGCAGGGTTTTCACATGGCAGAAAGGAAAAGCAGAGAGAGAGAGAGTAACCTCCTCATTCACTCTCCTTTGAAAGCCGCCAGAACCACTCTGATTATTCCAAGAATGGATCAATTCATTCACAAGTGTATAGTCCTCACGATCTAATCACCTCTTCAAGGCCCAGCCTTTGAATTACTATAATAGGATTTCCCACTCTCAACAGTTACAGTGGGGATTAAGTTCAATGAGTTTGGAGGCATTAAATCCACTGCAGCTGTTGAAGTACATTTGGATGTTTTCAGTTTGAGTTACTATGAATAATGCTGTAAGTCTTTATTGAGTATTTCATGCTTTTAAAATAAACTACATGCATGTGTTCTGTTCCACTGGTTATTGGGAATATGTGTGGGAATGAAACTGATATGTCATAGGTATGAGTAGATTCAGCACGTGTAGCTACTGAGAGTAGTTTTTCAAGGTGATTGTCCCAGTGCATGGGAGTCCTGGTTGCTCCACATCCTTGACATATATTGTCTTCTCTGAAATATCCATTTAAATGATTTTGGTGTGTAGAAATTAGCGTTATATTTTGGTTTTATTTTGAATTTCTCATAATGGATGATAAAGTTGATCATTTTTAAAATAACTTTCTTAGCCATTGTGAAATCAGCCAAAATTCCTGTTCAAGTCCTTTACCCATTTTTCCATTAACGTGTCTTATTTTTTCTTACTGATTTATATATTCTGAGTCTTTTATTGGATAAGTCTTTTGTTGGATATATGCATTACAATTTTTTTTTCCTTCTGGGTTTTGTCTTTTTAATTCTGTTCTTTTGCATCAATTACACAGGAATGAATGATTGAGATTGCTCATAAGATATTTAGAGGCTACTCTTTTAAGGCTTTAATAAAGGTAAAGATTATGACAGGATAGAAGAAAGAAAGCACAGGCAAGCACTGGAGTGCCAAAAATGTTCCAGATGCAGCCCCTAAGGATCCTGTGCCACACAGGGGGTATACTATGTCTTCATGTCATAAACCATTAATGTACTTGTATGTGTGTGAAAATTTGTTAAGTGTCAATTTCAATACTCAGAGCTATAAATATAGCATTGATCAAAGCAGACAAATTCACGGAGTTTATATTCTGGTTGGTAAAAGAGAAAAAAATTGTAAAAGAATATACAAACTATCAGATAGCAATATGTACAATGGGCAAAATTAATTTAAGGTAGTGAGAATCAGGCATGTTTGCTGTAGTGGGAAGGGGAGTAAGAAATAAAAGAAAGCTCTGACAACATGATATTTGAGTAGAGACATTGAGAAAGTGACAGAACAAGCAATACAGTTATATATAGGAAGACTATTCCAGGCAGAATCAAAAGGAAGTGTAAATATTCACGCAAAGGTATCCATGGAATTTTTGAAGAAAAGCAAGTGTGGTTTGGAATAGGGTGAGCTGGGATGGGGTGGGAAAAAATGATAACAGATAAGCTTGGAGGGAGGGCAAAGATGTAGGTCATGCAAAACAGTAGTCATGATAATAGCTAATTGAGGCAGAAAAAAACAGAAGAGTGACATGATCAGACATCGTTTTGAAAGTAATGTTCTGGCTGCTGTTTTGAGAATAGATTTTAGGAAGACAATGGTGGAAACAAGACTTTCACCTAGAATGCTTCAGGATGGGGGCTGGTCACAGTAAAAACCCAGGCAGGACTTTCAGACACGCCCCTCAACCTCGGGAGAGGGGTGAGGAACTGAAGGGCAAGTTGATCTCCAGCTGCCAGTGATTTAATCGGTCATGCCTGTGTAATGAAGCTTCCATAAGAACCCAAGAGGCCTGGGGTGGAGAGCTTCCAGACAGCTGAGTGTGTTGAAGTTCCTGGAGGGTGGCGTACCCAGGTAGAGCATGGAAGCTCTGTGCCCCTTCTCCTATACCTCGCCTTATCCATCTCTTCATCTGTATCCTTTGTAATATCTTCTATAATAAACTAGTAAATGTAAGTATGTGTTTCCCTGAGTTCTGTGAGCAGCTCAAACAAACTAATCGAAACTACTGGAGGGGGTTGTGGGAACCCTCATTTATAGCTGGTTGGTCAGAAGTTCTGGAGGCCTTGACTTAGAACTGCATCTGAAGTGTGGGGAAGTCTTGGGGATTGAGCCCTCAACCTGTGGGATCTGACACTATCTCCAGGTAGGAAGTGACAGAATTGAATTAGAGGACACCCAGCTGGTGTCTGCTGAGAAAATGCTTGCTTGCTTACTGGCTAGTGGGGAAAAAGCCCCACACATTTCATCACCGAAGTCAGAAGACTGTCTTCTGTTGGTGTTGCTTTCTGTTGAGTTAAGAACATAGAGGAAAGACATTTTTCTGTGTGTTTTCCCACATACAGGGGTGGAAGATTTTTGCCACATTTTCAAAAAAGAGAATTTTCACTGAGTGTTTTCTACCTAAGCTATCTTTTCTGCTTTGACTATGGAAAAAATAGGTGGAGGAAAAATCTGAGAACCAGAAGGATTAATTGAAGGGTATCAAAAGTCCTACCACTTTAGTTTACCAGGTAAGCTATAAATGTAAAAATGTGAAAGATGACCTTGATTATCTTTATGATAACTAAAATTCAGGAAATATTTTGGTAATAATTTATATTATATTAATATTTATATTAATTTAGTGTGGATTAGGAAAACTGTATTTTTTAGTTTTTTTCCCTTTAAAATTTCTCTCTTATATAGGTTTCTGAGATATATTTTTAAATGATTCTGAAATCAACAGTTTCTTTTTTCTTGTTCTTCTTGGGATACAATTACTCTGGCTTGTAATCCTTGCTGGCCTCTTCTGTGTTTCTGCTGGGTATACCAAGCTTTTCTTACTTTTCATGCCTTATAATTTATAATAGTTAATATTTCATGAAAACAGCAGGTGCTCTTTTTTTGTTTCTTTTGTGTGTATTACATTTCATTACAGAATTTTGTTTAGTGTTGCTGTTTTTAATACTTTGAAAGAGACATTTTACTTAAAGGGTAATATGATGATGAAGTGTGTTAATGGCTCTGATCTCTCAAATTTTTAACTTATTTTTGGCAGATATGTAGTCTCTCATCCACAGGGTGCTAACCACTGTGCATTTGGTAAGTAGTTAATCCTAGTTGTAGGCAGAGTACCAAAGGGGAAATAAGTGAATAAGGACATTTATAATTATAACAAGACCATAACTCAAAAGTGATTCCATTATCTCCAGTCACCAACACAGTTGCTGCCTGACCAAAGTAGGTCTTTATGTCCTATATTATTTATTTTTAACATTTTCCATGGTTGTCGTTTGCATACTTTTAAAGGTGCAACATTTACCACACTCCCTTGAGATTATGGCATTAAATTAAATCAAAGGGTGGAACATATCTTGTTTACAGGACAATTCCAATGACTAAAATTTTGGAGTTATATTTACATAACCTAAAATTTTTCATTTACTTTTCCTTTACTTTTTTTTAATCTATCCATGCAACCACACATTTCAGAGAGTGTAATGGAATCTAATCTCTACCAGGCACTATTTTGGGTCATGGAGGTATAGCCAGTAACAGAACAGACAAATATCTATGCCTGCATGGAGCTTATATTCTGAGAAAAGGAGTATAGAATAAAAACAGTCAAATAAGTTAAAATGCAATACATTGTATGTGATAAGTGCTATGTTGAGGCCCCTGAAGAGGGAAGAAAGGAGTGTCATAATTGTCAGAAACAAATGAGGAATAAGTTCCTGGGAATGAAAGACACCCAGAGATTACTCCAGATGGCCTCCAGGTGGAGAGGGTGAAAAGGTTGTAAGTGCTGTGGGAAAGGAAGGAGCAACTGTTTTGCCAGAAACTCTCAGAGTTCTGAAAGGGGCCTCTTCTTTCTCACCAGAGAGACAGAGACCAGCAGATGTTCTTCTCTGAGCACATAGTTTCTCGGTTCCCTTTTGACCCCTCTTGACTCCTGTGAGGAAAAGTACAGAGAAGAAGAACGTATTTTCCAACATTCAGATGGTTTTTATTTCATTTCTGTACTTCTTTTTTACTCACTGTTTTCTGTTCTCTATATGCATAAGAGTTCTTATCTGCCCTAAATTCACAAATCATAGAGCCCTAGATGCACATGAGCTTTTTGGCTCTTCAGGGGCATATACTCAATGCAATCAAAATCCTCAGATTAAAGTCTCTATGGAGGAAATTTATCCCTATCACTGCAGGTATAAGAGTTTGATGAGGTAAATCAAATGAGGAAAGCATTTAGAAAACCATCAATAATATTTGCAAAAAGTGTACTGCAGTTTGGAAAGAGACTGTAATAGTCATATGCAATGTACAAAATACTTCCTGCTTCCCATTTTTCATGTTCATAGTACACGTTCAGGCTTTCTACTGCTGCATAGAAAACCACCCTGTAAGTTACTAGAGTAAACCAACAACAATGTCATTATGTTCCCTATTACGTAGGTTAGACATGAAAGCGGGGCACAGAAGATATGGCTCATCTTTGCACTGTGGTGGCTGGTGCCAACTCAGTTGTGGTGGCTTCAATGTCTGGAAATAGCTGAGATGACTCAACTGGAGCCAGGTTTGGATCATGCTATTGCATGAATTCTTCAGTTCTTCCACACATTATGTCTGCTGGCCAGGCAACTCTCTCCATGCATCTACCCCGTGTATTTCCATTGGGCTTTCTTGTATCACAGCAGTTCCAGGGTAGTCATAAATCCTACATAGTGACTGGCTTCTGTAGGGAGTATCCAAAGAGAAGGAAGTGGAGGTTGCCAGTCCCTTCAAGCAAGGCCTGGAAAGTAGTACAGGGTCATTTCTTTCTATTCTAATGATAAATAATTACTAAATATACCTAGATGCAGGGAGAGAGACTATAGGGCCAACCTTTCAAGGAAAGGATTGTCAAAGATTTTATGGCCGTGTCAGAACTGCAATTTTTGACCCCCTGGTAGTTAAGTGGGTCCTTGTGTTGAGTTCTGGTCAATAAGTTGTGGGAAGAATGGCCTTTGTCTCTTCCAGAGTAGGACTCTCAAATTCAAGAACCCTCAAAAATACCTTTTCCTTAGACACAGAACCTGATAATTACTTAAGATATCAAACTGAGTCCCAAGTGAAGAAACATGGAGCATAGGTCCCAGCCAAACTACAATGGATGTGTGGTATGAGTGAGATATAAGCCTTATTACTTTATGGTACTAAGATTTGGGGTTGTTTGGAAGTGCACACTAACCTAGTCCATGCTGACTGATACACAGTCTATGTATCTGCTTCCTTGATTATTTCCCCTAACTGCTGAGATATGCTAACTTTATTATCAAATGAGAAGCTCCAATCATTTTTACATCTGGGAGCAGATTTATTCAAGAAAAATTATTATTGCTTCCTAAACATACCACATATGGTAAAACAATGAGAAAATAATTCAAATATGTACTCCTCTTGAAGCTAAGCAAAGAAAAATTGTTTTGGACAGTATTTATTTTTCCCTGAATAGACAAAGCATCTTAAGCAAAATATATCTTTATTGAATTTTACATGTTCTCTTAGCACTGCCATATCCCTGTCAATGTCTGCTAATTCATTTTCCTTCTCATTTTTTTCCATTTATTTCATCTACCTAAGTTTGCTTAATATAGGATTCAATTTCCAATGTTTCATATTTCAGGTTAGCTTCATATGCTTTATAGGAATTACAAATGACAAGGAAGTTACTTCAATTTTACACTTAAAGGTCATTTGGCCAAATAAGAAGAAAATCATGTGTATTTCCAAGCCATTTTTTATGCTTTCAGTGTTTAATTTTAGAGGGAAGAAGCATACAAAGACCTTTCCCCCCATAATTTTGCAGCTGAGCTTTTTGTACAGGATTGATTAAAATTGTATGCTCTGATCTCTAGGTAGAAGGGGCACCCACTAGATGACAACACTCATTGGATTTGCATTTATAAAATGTCCTCAATTTGGAATCCTTAGAGCAGGAGTGAGAAACCAAGTAACCCAGGACTTTAAATCTCAAACAATGCAAGATGTGTTCCCCCAAAATGCTCTATGTTCATGTAGCAAGTTGGAGAATGTTCAGACATTATAGAATGTCAAGATTAGAATTGATAAAAGCCAAATCTCTATCCAAATCATGCGTTCTTTCCACGGTTCTTCTGAGTGATGATCATCTAGGACCTTCTTGAATTCCCAAGTGACAAGGAGGCCAAAGGACCAGAAGTAGCTCATTTTAGGTATTAGAGAGCACATTCTTTCTTTGGCATGGAATTTGCATCACTGTGAGCTTGTACCCATGTGTACTATCTCTGACCTTTACAGTGACATAGAGCAACTATGTCTCACCGTGTGTAACATCTGAAATGACTACAGCTTTGCCTACATGGCCACAACTTGTTTTTACTATGAACTATAACACTCATATGAAAGAGTGTGCTGCATGATACCAACATGGACATACACGTAAACACCACACAAGCCAAGAAACAAAACCCTGTCAGAATCCAACAGGTACATGTGACACTTCCAATAACATTCCATCCTGCTTCTCTAGAGGTAGCTATTATCTTGACCAAATGTGTAAGAATTTTCTTGTCTCTTTATATTTTACCATTTATGTATACATACTTAAACAGTATGCCTTAGTTTTACCTGTTTTTGAACTTCATTTAAATAGAATGATTCTGTATATGTTATTTTGTGTCTTGGTTTTTTTTGCTCAACTTTATAGTTGTAAAATTTCACCATACTGTTTTGTAGTGATAGTTTGTTTGTTCTGGGTGTTTTTGTAGTATGCTTTTGTATGACATATGCTGTGGATTGAATGTTCCCCAGAACTCACTGAAGCTTGATCTCCATCGTAACAGTGTTAACAAGGTGGGAGATCAGACTATGGCAGTGTTGAAAGGTGGGGCCTTTAAGAGGTGACTGGATTATGACATCTCTGCTCTTGCAAATGGATTAATCCATTCATAGAGTAATGGGTTAAAGATTTAGGGAATTGTTACTGGAGTGGAACTCATGGCTCTATAAGGAGAGCAAGTAAGCACATTAGAGAGCTCTTGCTCACACCATGCTCACTGTGTGTTTTTCTGCATTGCCTTGAGATGCCATAGAGAGTTCCCAACCAGAAGAAGACTCTTGCCAAATGTGACCTCTAGACTATGGCTTCCCAGCCTTCAAAATTGTAAGAAATAAATTTATTTTCTTTATAAATTACCCAGTTTCAGGTATTCTGTTACAAGCAGCAGAAGACAGACTAATAAAATACACCATGTTTTGTTTGTTTTTGGTTCCCTAAAGCTAGTAAACATCCTTGTATATGTGTCCTGAATATATAAGTGTATCGTTTCTGTAGAATATATGCCAGGAATGCAATTTCTCTATCATAGGATACATGCATCTTTAATTTTGCTAAATATTGCCAAAATGTTTTCTAAAGTAATTATTCCAATCTATAGTTCTACCAGCAGTGCATAAAAGTTCCTTTTGCTTCACATCCTCCCCAACATTTGTATTATCAGACCTAAAATTTTTGCCCAATATGATGAGTGTGATTTTAATTTTCATGGCCCTGGTGATTACTGAAGTTGAGCATATTTTCATAATGGCTGTCTTAATTTTCTTGTTTGTAAGATGTCTCATTCTTTCTTCTATGTGACAGCATTTTAAAATGAGGAAAACTTTCATTTTTCTACATAGTCTACCCTTCAGTTCTTTAATGTTTGATAAATTATATAGTTTCTTAGATCACTTCACCTCTATGTAATTTAAATTGGCCCCTTTCTTATAATATAGCACTTACCGTGAAATTCAATATTCTTTATGTGAACTGAACAATGCAGTATAAATCGTAGTGCTAGCCCCCTTAATCTGAAGACTATACTTCTATTCTTAAACTTAGATTGGCATTAGCAATTTTAGCTGCTTTGTTAGCACGTTATAATTTATCCCCTAGCATGAATAGCCAGTGCTCAAATGAGCTTAGTGGAACAGGTGGATTAATTTCTCCAAATCACTGAGGTCAATTAACAGTTGTTATAACCTACCCACACACTGAGTACAATTTCTTTTTCCATTCATTGGATATTTGAGGCATGGGTAGTTTCTCTTTGATCAAGAAGACAAGTCAGGTAGGAGTAAGGATTTTCTGGCAGGTAAAATTTGTACAAATTTTAATAGAAAGGTAATTGAGTCCTATCATGAAATTTTTCATGAAGTGATGTTTCATATGCCAAAAAGCCATGCATTTTATATAGAAATGATTATTCTACCTAAAAAAAATAAGGTTTGATTCTCACTGAATGTGTAACAGTCTCATTGAGCAAATGAGTGTTAGAGGGCAAACAAAACCAATGCCATTTTGTACCCCACCTGCCAGGTTGACTTCTGTCTAACCTTTTTCTTCTTCATTGGTTAGTTACATCTTAGGGAAAGCTATAAAAAGAACATAGTTTTCAGGGAGTGATGTATTCAGCATGTGGTGTCAGTGGTCTGAGCACTAACATCACAAGACCCCCTGCCATATGAATCACAAGACACCTGCTGAATGATGTTATCAATTTACTTTTCCTAAGATGTTTACTTGAAGTTATTGTGAGTAACAGGGGCTTTTGCTATGTAAATATTGTCTAACCTGCAGATGAGAGCTCTCGTCTGCTGACTTCTGATTCTTCACTGTGTCCAGTTTTTCCTGTGTGTAAATCACCCTGATTAATAAATATTTTTGTATATATCTGAATGGACCTGCCTACCTCCTTCTTCAGTCTCAAGGTATCTTCTCAATTTGCAGAGGATTATACTTTAACCCCCTCCTCATACAACATTTCATGATATGTAATTAGCAGCAACTTACCTTTCATTCCCATTCTTGCATTAAGTTTATTCTGTGGTGTTAACATTCTGTCTAGCCAACCTTCACCTACCCCTAATAGAATTCAGTTGAATCCTATGATTTTTATGTTATTTTCAGGAATTAATAGCAATTTATGTTAACTAATATATCAACTAATATAATAATTAAACTTTAACCTTCTTGGTTACTGATTCTTTTAAGTTCCAACCTGATCCTACCACAAATGAGAAAGGATAGCAGGTGGCAGAATCTCTCTTTCCTGACCTTATGATTTACCTTTTCTCCTGAATCTTCCCAGTAGTGACTTCTGGCCCTTCCATGGTCAATAAGTGAGAGGAGATGAGAGAAGAAAATGGGCAGGAAAAGTTCTTACTTGTATTATTATGAATAATTGTAATGCTCTGAGTTTTGAAAACATTTCAAATTGACACTGTCTTGTGCAACATTTCCATGGGTTCTTAGAAGAGTTCTCTATTGCCAGGCTTCTCTCACCTGCAGTTCCCTTGATACAGATGACACACTTCCCACTGGTCAGCTGCTTTGTGTACAGTTTCCCATCTTTCTGTTGGGTCCCATTTGATCCCCTTGGACAAAGTTCCATTAAGGAGTTCCTAGCTGGACTTTTCTTTTGTGCACATAGTTGACCTCTTGAATAGTCACCTTTAGCTCACCATTAGGACAATAGGTACCAAACCGGTACCTCCTTCTGAGATGGAAATATGACTCAACCAACCTCTTGACTTTTATCTTTCCAAGGCATAAATTAGATCACTCCACCATGTCCATCAAACTCCCCACATGTTCTGTGGAATACTTTCCCCTAGTCTTGAGGTGAAGAACAGACATTCTTTCCTCCTTCCACTTTGGAATGGGACTCATAGCACCCCAACAACACTCTCTGGCTAAAAATGCTTTGTTAACTATTGACCTCCTTACCCATTTATATAGTTAATATGGTATTCTACTTTGGATTGTACACTTTGGGGTGCAGTATAGAATATTTTTTAGTTTAAACAAAAAATAAAATTAAATAAGTTTATTTAAATAGTCAGAAGCAAAAGTACATTGTATGCTTTATTATGTTATCTGACTAACATTTACTGAGTAAGGTACTGTTTTAAGAGCTGGAAGAATTGAACTTTGGAAATAAAAAAAAGTCCATATCATCATGAAGCTATGTTTAAATTAGATGGAGAAATAAAAAGATAAGTTTTACATATATATACATATATATGTATATATATGGCATGTAAAGAGTATGATAAATACTAAGAAAATATTAATGAGAAAAATAACAAAAGGAGTACAGTCAGTGGAGGTGTTTAAATTTTAGATAGAATGACCAGGGAAGATCTCCTGAGAGGCTGATATTTGAACAAAGACCTGAGGAAGATGAATGACTGAGCCATGCAGTTGTTCACATGAAGAGGACTTCAGGAAAAGTGGTTATAAAGGGCAACTGCCCTGCAGTGGGAGCACATCTGGCTTTGTGAGAGAAGGAGGAAGACCAGTGTGAGTGGAAGGAAATGATCCAGAAGAAATGTAGTAAGAGAGGAATCTGGAGAGAAAAGTGGGGAGAGAAGGCTAGATTTAGGGCCTGTGGATCATGGAGAGGACAATAGCTTTTGCCCAATTATAGTTTGGAACTATTGGATGGTTTTGAGTAGAAGAAAGACACTATCTGGGTTATATTTTAGCAGGATTATTTTGCTTCCACTTGGAGAGTAGACTATGGCATTGGGCGTGGGCAATGGCAGAAGCTAGAGACCATTTAGGTTACTGCAGTTATCCAGGCAAGACGTAATGGTGTCCTGAAAACATCTGATAATGGCAGAAGAGGTAAGAGGTAATCAGAATTTAGAGAATTTAGACATATTTAGAGAAAATGCTGATGGGAATTGCTGATGATTTGGATATGGGTTTGAAAAGAGAGATGTCAAGAATAAATACAGGGTTTTGCCTGAGCAATTGAAAGCGAAGTTGTCATTTACTCAGATAAAGAAGACCGAGAAAGAAGCACATTTGGAAGGGAAGATTAGGAGATTAGCTTTGGACATGTTAAGTTTGAGATGTTGTTAGCATTTATTACCTTGATTAGAGACATCAAGGAAGCTGTTTCTTACAAAGTCTGAGGTTTACTGTATATTTCCAGAGTGGAGACACAAATTACTTCTCTGTTAAATTAAAATCCTGTATTAAAAACAATTAACAGTAATTAGAAATCACCCTGTAATGTTATTCTTGATGAGCATTATGGTTGGACATACCTGGGAAGTGTTCATAATATTAAAACATGAATATTTGAAGAGCAAAAATAATCCTGAAGGGAAAATTTGGGAATGAAAAATTAAAGGCAATTCCAAAAGTTTGTAGTAGCTTGAAGGTTAAAAGCAACAAATATTCCTTACTGATCTCTTCTTTGATTACTTTACTATTGAGAGTGTTAACTAAGTTCCAGGCCATATGCTGTTCAGTGGGATTTATAAATGGATAATGTGGTTCATATCCTAAAGGAATTCATACTCTAAGAAACATACATAAAATTATGTACTATGTAATGTACTACAGGTTATAATAGGACATGTACTCCAAGTGCTATGTTGATATGATGAAGGGGAAGGTTATCTTTATTCAAGAGTGGCCAAGAAAGTGTCACAGAAGAAACAACTTTTAGCTTAGTCTTGATGGGCCATTGGTATTTCAGCAAGTAGAGACAGGAATCTTATTATTATATGCAAGAGGAAGATGTAAAATCAATGTATACAAGACATGCCATTTAGAGAGCAGGAAGCATCTTGGGGTACTAGAACACAGCCTGTGAGTTGGGGAAACAGGAGAAGCTAGAAAAGCTTAGAAGCAGATAGTAAGTTATAATTTTCTCCTAAAGGAAGACCTTGAAAACTGATATATCAAAATATCCTAGAACTGCTGGGATCTGGAACTAAAACTTGCACTTAGTTAGTGCTCAATTAAAACCTGTCTTAGTTAAGGATGAGGAAGACCTGTGTTCCTGAGATCTCTGCCTTCTAGTCCTTAGCTCTTACAAAATCCTTGAGCTGAATATGGAAGTCAAACCAAATGAAGGTACAGTAGATAAAATGGGATAAAAGCCTATTGTGGCCAACTTGACTTTAGCCACAGAGTCAGGAAAGTCAATGCTCCTGTCCTGAGGACAGGAAATTCTGTGGCACTCTCTGCTCTTGATTACCCTTCCTAGGTGGATAAGGTTGCTAAATTTCCAGGAATGATCAATGAATAAAGTATTCCTGCTAGCTATGTTCTCAAAATACAAGTGGATATTTGTTTCTGCCACTTCTGTTTTGGGGACAAACTCCTTTCTTCCTGGCCTTGGCCATTTGCTTCAGTGGCTTGAAAAGTGTCTTCAAGAAGACTTTCCACAGACATAACCATGTTGTAGAGATATTATAGGGCCAGACTACTGTGTACACCACCCAGTGTGCTGCTTACTAACTACATAAATTTCAATAGATCAATTATCCTCCATGGTCATCAGTTTCCTCATCTATACAACAGACCTAATAATAGTAACCACCTCATATGCTTGCTGTGAAGATTAAATTATGTAATCCACAGCAAGAAAATTTGGCCTGGAACAGAGTATGTGGAAAAAAATCTCATCTATACAACAGACCTAATAATAGTAACCACCTCATATGCTTGCTGTGAAGATTAAATTTTGTAATCCACAGCAAGAAAATTTGGCCTGAAACAGAGTATGTGGAAAAAAATTGTTGGCCACTACCTTCTGGCTACTTGAAGTGCATCATTATTCACCAAACTCTGGTGTTGAGGAAGATTATATCATATCTCATCTAGTTCTTCTTTGATAAACTTAAAAAGGACTAATCCAAAGTGCATTTATGATCCCTCATAGTGCTCATCAATAAAACTTCTGGTTGAGCCTGACTCCTTCCTGTGGAATTTGCTTGCTGGGCAATGGAGATGTGGCAGAATACTTCTTTAATGTGACACATCTGTCTAGATCCTGTAACAACCCTGACCCTCCAAGGTAGTTCTGAATGAAAGGAAAGACATAGAAAAAGAGAAAGGAGGTTGGGGCCCAGGAACAGTGGAAAATTCCCAGGCAATGGTATTTCCAAGCTAATTTTCATCTTGCTTCTTGAATATAAGGTTTTTGAGTGATGGGCATTGGCCAGGGTAAAGGCCTATGAGGCTCGAGGTGAAATGCCAATCCAAAACAAACAAACAGCAAATAAACAAAACCATCAAGCAAGCAACCAAACAGACAGACTAAAACAAACAATAATCTCGTGCTCGAAATTTTTAGTTCAGTCTTGTTACTGTTTATTTTTGAAATTCTATTCAGGTGCAGCATTTCTGGAGGTTAAAGATTGATCCAGAATTGACATAAGCTATAGTTTTATTGAATAAGAAATATTTCAATTACTACATTCAATTGCTTTACTTGCTTTATTTTAAAATGATTCTTTATTTTCCTTAACTTATTTAGGATACGGATTTTAATAGAATTATCCTGAAAAGAAATTGCTCTTGTTCTGTTTTTTGTTGTTGTGGTTGTTTAAACTATTATATTGCATTGTTTTTCTAATTGTAGAAAGTCTATATCTGGCAATAAGGAACAGATCTAGTCTATGGCCACACCACCCCGAATGCAACTGATCTTGTCTGATTTCAGAATCTAAGCAGGGTCAGGCCTGGTTAGTACTTGGATGGGAAAAAAGAGATCCAACTTACTACATAGCTTTTAAATTGAAGGTGCATAAGTGCCATTGCCAATAGTGTTCCTAAAATTACATCAGTTATTTAGATTATTAAAAGGACATGCATACATGTGTACACATCCATACACACAGTTGCTTCTTTTGTTAAATCTTATATACATTGTAAATATACATAAGTGGAGGCTGGACAATAGTATTTGGCCTCTGCTGCATTGTTTTAGCACTTTCTGGAGAAGAAATTATCACAAGAGCAGGAGTATAAAACTCGTTCTGAATGTCATCTTGGCCACTGGTGTTTCTTCATTTTTTTCCACCTAACAATCACTATTCTAGTCCATGTAAGTCATGGCTATTAATAAATCAAAAACATCCAATGGAGCAGTCTTTGCCTCAGGCAACTTGTACTCTCTTACAGAAGGCCTGTGCATTCTGCATAAAAGTACAAACTGTACCCTCTGGAGAGTGGTAATGACAAGAGGAAATAATCATACACATAAAATGACATCCTTAAAAAAGCAAAATGATACTAACCAGTACCCAAGAGAAGCACAATCTGTCTACACTTTTCTAACATCAATAGACATGACATAATTATATTGTGTGGAATCATAGGATTTCAGAGTTCTGAGGAATATTAGAGGTCTTTCAGGCCCAAATTGGGAAAGTGAAGAGGTAGGTGATTTTCCTAAGCTGGTTTCCAGCTGAGTGGACAGTTAGATGTTCTCCTTTTGGTCCTCCAAACCAAGGATTATTAAACTATACTGCAATAAATATACCAAATAGTTTTCTCTCTCAAACTTCCAAACTCTAGGGTTTGGAAGCTATCGGTGCAGCCAGGCTTCACCTGTGCGGAAGGTTGTGCCTACCAGGGAAGTTAAGAGATGAGGCTGCTGTAATGGCAGTGGCAGCAGGGACTCTCCATTGAGCAAGTAGCTGAGGCCCATTAGCTGGTGGATGCCGAAGACCAGCTCCAGTTGAGTTTGGGGGTCCTTGAAAGAGGGATGAGGAAGCCGGCAAAAATAACAAACAGACAGAGACCTCAATGCATCAGTATGCACGTTCTCTCTCTGCAGGCTCTCAGCGTGTTGCAGCTGGAGCACAGTAGAGCATGAGACAATGCCTTTTATTTAGTTTTTTCTCTGCAGGGGGTTTTTGGGTACTATTTTTATTTCATCAGCAAGCTTGAATTAATAATTCAAAAGGGACAGGGGAAGCCAGTTTTTTTTTTTTTT
>NW_007727999.1:51776-73118 GCF_000696425.1 Galeopterus variegatus | reverse complement strand
ATGGAATGAAAAGGAACAATGGATATTTGAGCAGCATTATCATGCACATTTTGAGGTTATGAATTTGCTGTGGCCCTGTAATCTTGATCTAAATGTTAAAGTGTCCTTGTGCACAGCACTATCCCTCACAAAACCAGTTACACTCTCTTATTTTCTAAGATCTAATTTTGTAGGTTTAATAATTTTATAGCATATATTTTTATCCCAACACCTGATTCTTAATGATTTGTTTAAAACTGGACACCAGCAAGTAAAGGGAATTCTATGGTTTCATTCCCATATACTCAATTTATCCCAATCATATAATTTCCCATTAATACCAACCATTCTCTTGCCATTAATACAATCTCCAATAAATGATGTTTGCCCACTTACATTAGGCTGCAGCTCATATTTAGTCATGAGCGGTGCTTTTGGAACATATGTTGATGTGGTCAATTTATCAGAAGGGGATAATTTTAAATTGTCCAATTTACTCAGATCCTCTGTGGGAATGTTTAGTTCAATGACCGCATAATTATTTGTGTTATTTTTATAATCTTTTGGGAATTCAGAGAACTGCCACACTAATCAAAATATCAAAAGAAAGAGTAAAAGCAGTACCACAAAGCTGAGGAGAGCCCTTCCGGTTGCAGCAAGTGCTCATAGCTGTGGCCTTGCTGACAGCTCTCCCTCCAGCGGCGTTGCCAACTCAGAGAGGGCAGCCCATGCTGACTCCTTTAGGATCCTGCCATGGCGTGGACCATGCCAGGTGAAGACACTGTAGACAGAGAAGGCACAACAATGTAAGGGGTATACACCCATTGTGGAAAGAATAAACCACTACCTTCTCCAAGGTGTAAGGGGCCCATTACTGTAAATGACCTACCTCAGTGGGCATGTTTCCCTGATGAATTGTGCCATATGGAGGGTTCAGTGTCTGTGCTTGCTGCTGGAAGGTTGAGTATTCAGAAGTAGCAGGAGCCCCAGTATAGTCTCCATTCCTGCCACCATATCATTCTCCTCATTGGCTTTTTTCAGAAGCACTGAGATTGACAAAGAGAAAAACTGGCAGATATTCACAAGATGGGTCATCTTATATCCATACGGCCATTGAAAGTTTTTGCTGTGGTGGATTTTCTCTGATGTGAGATAAAAAATCTCTGCACTTTTAGTGCCTGCTCATGTAGATCCATCCATATGCCTTTTCTCCTATAAAAATCATTGCCCAGACCAATTTCATGGGGATTTCCCTGTATGCTTTCTTCCAGTAGATTTATAGTTTCGAGTCTTACATTTAAGACTTTTATCCATTTTGAGTTGATTTTTTAATTATGGTTTGAAGCAGGGATCTGATATAATTTTTCTACATGTTAATATTTAATTTTCCCAGCATTTATCAAAGAAACTATCATTTTTCCATTGTGCATTCTTGACACCTTTAACAAAAAGCAGTTGACTTTAAGTGTGTGAATTATATTTCTGGGATTTGTATCCTGTTCCATTGGTTGATGTGTTTGTTTTTATGCCATCACCATGCTGCTTTAATTACCATAGCTTTGTTGGTATATTTTGAAATCAAGTAGTGTGATGCCTATAGCTTTGTTATTTTTTCTAAAGATTGTTTTGGTTATTTGTGTTCTTTTGTGGTTCCACATGAATTTTAGAGCTGTGTTTTTTGTTTCTATGAAAAATGACATCAAAATTTTGATAGAGATTGCATTGAATCTGTAGATTGCTTTGGATAGTGTGGGCAACTCAACAACATTAATTCTTTTAATCCATGAACATGGTATATCTTTTCATTTATTTGTGTTTTCAATTTCTTTCATTAGTTTTTTTATACTTTTTCAGTGTAGAGATCTTTTACCTCTTTGGTTAAATTTACTCCTAAGCATTTCATATTTTGATGGTATTGTGTATGGAATTGTTTTTCTAAAATTTCTTTTTTTTTGGTATTTTGTCATTAATGTGCAGAAACATGACTGATTTTATATCCTGCCAGCTTTAATGAATTTTAAAAATAGCTCTGCATAATTTCTCTGGTTAGGATTTTCAGTACTGTACAAGTGATAAGAAGGGAATTCTTGTCTTGTACCTGATCTCAGAGGAAAGTATTACTGTTGAATACTATGTTAGCTATGGGTTTGTCATATATGGCCTTTATTGTGTTTAGGTATATTCTTCATATATCTAATTTGTTGAGAGATTTTAATCATAAAAAGTTGTTGAATTCTGTGAAGTATCCTCATATTTATATCTATTTATCTACCTACCTATACACCTGCTCATCCATCCATCCATTCATCCATCCATCCATTCATGTATCCATTTATCCATCCATTCATACATTTATCCATCCATTCATCCATTTATCCATCCATTTGTTGATCATACTCTTATTGGTAATTATTCATAGAAGAGTGTTTCAAATGATGTTTTTGGTGTTTTCTCCTTGAGATAACTTTGGGTAGAGTAAATGGGGTTGGACATGAGGAGGGAAACTTTTTTCTCTCTCTATGTTTTGGTACTTGTTTTATTATTCAATTTTGTTTAGATTTGTCACATTCATTTAAAAAAGTTTTTTTTTCCAGCAGCAGTAGCAGCCTCCTCTCGGCCCCCCAGGAGGATCTTGGGGGTGGGGGCCTAAAAATTTTGATTGATAGATATAATTGAGCAGAGAGATTTAGACCCCATTTTTTTCCTTAATAACATCCAGAACTTAAAAAAAAAAAGTTATGTAATCTTGAAACATAAAAAGAAATATGCCACATTAAAGAAAAGTTATGTGTTTCCTTCTTCTGCATGTTCCCCCCCAATGTTTTCTTTGAGGAAAATTGTTGATGAATTGGATTCTGGAAGAATGTTACAANAGGATTTTCAGTACTGTACAAGTGATAAGAAGGGAATTCTTGTCTTGTACCTGATCTCAGAGGAAAGTATTACTGTTGAATACTATGTTAGCTATGGGTTTGTCATATATGGCCTTTATTGTGTTTAGGTATATTCTTCATATATCTAATTTGTTGAGAGATTTTAATCATAAAAAGTTGTTGAATTCTGTCAGTTGAATTCTAGCTATGGGTTTGTCATATATGGCCTTTATTGTGTTTAGGTATATTCTTTATATATCTAATTTGTTGAGAGATTTTAATCATAAAAAGTTGTTGAATTCTGTCAGTTGAATTTTTTGCATCTATTGAGATAATAATATGGATTTTGTCCTTCATTCTTCTACTGGTATATCACACTTATTAATTTGCATATGTAGAACCATCCTTGCATCCCAGGGATAAATCACAGGGCTTGCTAGTATTTTGTTGAGGATTTTTGCATCTATATTAATCAATAATATTTGCCTTAAATTTTCTTTTATTGTAATGTCCCTGTCTGGCTTTGATAACAGGATAATGCTTCTCTTGTAAAATGAGTTTGGAAGTATTTACCAAACTTTAATGTTTTTAAAGAATTTGAGAGGGATTAGTATTCATTCTTATTTAAATGTTTGGTAGAATTCAGCTGTGAAACCATCTGGTACAGGGCTTTTCTTTGATGGGATATTTTTTATCACTGATTTCAATATCTGTACTTGTTTTTGACTATTCAGATTTTCTGTTTCTTCATGATTCAGTCTTGGTAAGTTATATTTTTCTAGAAATTTCTTTTCTTTAGGTTATTCAATTAGTTGGTGTATAATTATTTATATTTTTTTAATGATTCCTTGCATTTCTGTGGTATCAGTTGTAATGTCTCCTCTTTTACTTATTACTTTATTTAATTGAGGCTTCCCTCTTTTATTCTTAGGCAAGCTAAGAGTTTGTAAATTTTGCTTACCTTTTAAAAAAGCTTACTCTTACTTTTGTTTATTTAAAAAAAATTTTTTTTTTGGACTGGTAAGGGGATTGCAACCCTTGGCACAATGTGGTCCGCACCACGCTCAGCCATTGAGTGCACCAGCCATCCCTTATATAGCATCTGAAGCTGCAGCTTCGGCGCCACCAGTGCCGCACTCTCCTGAGTGAGCCATGGGACCAGCCCAGATCCTTAAAATTTTTTAAAAAATTTCTATTTCATTTACTTCTGCCCTGATCTTTGTCATTTCCTTCTTTTAACTTTGAACATAGTTTGTTCTTGATTTTCTAATATTGTGAGGTCTATGTTTAGGTTGTTTATTTGAGATCCTTCTTTTATTTTGGTATAAACTTTCCTCTTAAAACTGCTTTTGCTCTATTCTATGCATTTTGGTATGGCGTGTTTCCATTTTCATTTGTCAAATGATATTTTGATTTCTTCTTTGACCCATTGATTGTTCAGGAGCTTACTGTTTAGTTTACAAGTATTTGTGAATTTTCCAAGAGTTGTCAGCACCACGCTCGCCCAGTGAGTGAACCAGCCATCCCTATGTGGGATCCAAACCCATGGCCTTGGTGTTATCAGCACCGCACTCCAAGAGTTGTTATGTTAATGATTTTGGTTTATAATAATATAAGCAGAAAAAAATACTAAATATATTTTCAATCTTAAATTTGTTAAGATTTGTTTTGTGGCCTGACATGTAACCTATTGTAGAGAATGCACTTGAGAAGAATGTGTATTCTGTTGCTGTTTGATGGAATGTTCTGTATGTCTGTTAGGTTCTTTAGGTCTAAATGTAGCTTAAATTCAATATTTTCTTATTGATTTGCTATCTGGATGATCTGTTCATAGATATTCTGTACTGGCATTGTATTGCAGTCTATCTCTTCCTTTGCATCATTTAATATTTACTTTATATTTAAATGCTCCAATATTGGGTGCATGTATATTTACAATTGTTATATCCTTTTGATAAATTGATCTCTTATTATGTAATGACCTTCTTTGTCTCTTTTTACGGTTTTGACTTAAAATCTATTTTATCAGATGTAAATGTAGCTACCCTTGCTCACTTTTGGTTTCTAGTTGCATGGAACATCATTTTTCATACCTTCTCTTTAAATCTGTGGGTGTCCTTAAAGGTGAAGAAATTTCTTGTAGGGAGCTTATAGTTGGGTCTTTTTTTATTATCCATTTAGCCAATCTATTCCTTTTGATCATAGAATTAAACCCATATGCATCCAAAGTAGTTAATAATAGGTAAGGATTTATTCTTGTCATTTTATTGTTTTCTAGATCCTCAGTTCCTTTCTTTCTCATTTGTTTTCTTTCTTTGTGGTTTGCTGATATTTTGTTATGGTATGCTTTGAATTCTTTCTTTTTATGTTTTGTGTATCTACTATAGCCTTTTGTTTTGCGATTACCATGAGGCTTACATAAAACATCTTATTCTTACAATGGGCTATTTTTTGCTGATAACTTAACTTTGACCACATAGAAAATCTGTACACTTTTTACCCCTCACACCAAATTTTATGTTTTTGATGTCCTAACTTACATATTTTTGTAATTTGTATCCATAACAAATTATTGTAGGTATAGTTGTATTTAATAGTTTCACCTTTTAATCTTCATACCAGAGATAAAATTTACACAGAACCATTATACTATTAAAGTATTCTGAATATAACTATGGATTACTTATAACGTTGAGTTTTGTATTTTCATATGTTTTTATGTTACTAATTATCAGCCTTTCATTACATTTTAATAACACTCTTTAGCATTACCTCAATGCAGGCATAGTGGTGATGAAGTCCCTCAGCATTTTTTTTTTTTTTGTCTGGGAAGGATTTATTTCTCCCTCATATCTGGACAACTTTGTTAGGTAAAGTATTATTAGTTTTTTCCCCCTTACTTTCAGAACTTAGAATATATCATCCCACTCTACCCTGGTCTGCAGGGATTCTGCTGAGAAATTAACTGATAGTCATTTTGGTCTTTCTTGCATGTAATATGTTTATCTTTTGCTATTTTCAGATTTTTTTCTCTGTCTTTGATTTTTGAAAGTTTGTTTATGCTATGCTTTGGTGAACTACTCTTTTTGTTGAATTTTATTAGAGATGTCTGAGCTACCTGTACCCTGATGTTGACACATCTTTCCCAAAATTTGAGAAGTTTTTAGCCATTGTTTTTTAAAGTATGCTTTCTGGCCGTATTAATCCCTCTCCTCCTCTTGCAACACCTATTATATAAAAGTTAGTTCTATTGATGGCATCCTATAATTCCCATGTACCTTCTTCATTCTTTTTCATCCTTTTTGCCCCTTTGACTAGACAATTTAAATGTCCTGACTTTGAGCTTACTGATTCTTCCTTATGACTAATCAAATATGCTGTTAAAACTTTCTAGTGAATTTTTCAGTTTAGACATTGTATTCTGCATTTCTAGGATTTCTTTTTGTCTTTCCTTTTATTTATATTTCTTCAGTAAACTTCTCACTTTTGTTGTATATTATTTTCCAAATTTCATGTAATTTTCTTTTTGTATCTTCCTGTAGTTCACTCAACTTCTTAAAGAGGATAATTCTTAATTCATTGTCAGTCATTTATTGATCTCCATTTCTTTAGGGTTGGTTATTGGAGATTTATTACTGTACTTTTGTAGTGTCATAATTTCTTGATTCTTTGTAATCATCATGTTCTTGCATTGGTTTTTGCACACTTGACAAAGTGGCCATCTTTTCCAGCCTTTACAAATATTCTTTGGCAGGCATAAACCTTCACTAGTTAATTGAGTCCTGGAGTTTGGATGTGTCAGCTTATACTGATTACAGGAAGGCAGAGCCTGCTGTCAGCTTCTCTACTTGGGATGGGCTGCTACCTGTGCTTTGAGGTTGGGTGGAGGTACTGGTTGGGCTACAGTGTCTGGTACAACCACTTGCTGGATATTGTGATAAGGCAGAGCTACTGTCAGAACACTGTGATTGCCTCTGATTGGGAAGGGTCTCAAGCTGTATTTCCTGGCCAGACAGTACTGCTGTTTGAATTCCTCAGTTGAACAGGGCTGTAGACTGGGCTCTGAGGTTGGGCAGAGCTGTTGCTTGTCCACTTGGGATGGGCAGTGCTACCCAGAAATGTACACTTGAGGCTTGTGTCACTGTCTGCTTGGAGCTTTGGGTTGGGCTCTGAGGCTGAGACAAGTCTCTGTTTACAATCCTGGGTTATGTGGTGTAATTGGCTATACTCTGCAGAGGTATGTGGTGGCAAGTGTCTCCCTTCCTGGGCATAACCTTGGTCTGGGTTTAAACACTAGGCCAAGTCTCTTTGAATTCCTGGGCCAAGTGGGGCCAGTGGTTATGTGATGGGCAGTGCTACCCAGAAATGTACACTTGAGGCTTGCGTCACTGTCTGCTTGGAGCTTTGGGTTGGGCTCTAAGGCTGAGACAAGTCTCTGTTTACAATCCTGGGTTATGTGGTGTAATTGGCTATACTCTGCAGAGGTATGTGGTGGCAAGTGTCTCCCTTCCTGGGCAGAACCTTGGGATGGGTTTAAACACTAGGCCAAGTCTCTTTGAATTCCTGGGCCAAGTGGGGCCAGTGGTTATGCTCTGAAGTAGTGTATGGTGGTGGATATCTCTTTGCCTTGGTGAAGTCTTTGGGTGGGAACTGAGTCCAGGTGGGGTGACTGGCTAGGGACTTAGGCCAGAAGTAGTGCTGATCATGTTCTGGGAGTAACCAACTCAGCTTTTAAAAAGGGCTATGCCTTTGACTTGTATCTCAAATTGGGCACCCCCACTGGTGGGAATATAGAGGTACCACCAAGATCTTCACACTGGTCACTGTGAGGTCCAGGACCTTTCTTTGTTTCTAGCTGGCCATAGGCGGTCTGGCCCTGCTGTTATTTTCAGTATTTCCTTTGAAGTGAGACAGAAGTAGGCCTCCTGGGAAGCATCCCAGAGTAATGGAGGTGCTGGATGTCTGCCTTGGGCTCTCTTTTTCTCACCATAGAAATTGTAAGCTCAGAGGAATCCTCTCTGAGTGATGCCATGCTGGCTTGGTGGAGGGACATTGCAGTCAAATTGATACCATTTATCTAACCTTCTAATAGTTTCTTTTTGTTTGTTCTGTTGTTCACATGAGTGTTCCAGTGTCACTCCCAAGTTTTGGGATTTTTAACAAAATTGCTCTTTTCTGTGGATAGATGCTAGTTGTACTTTCTGTCGTAGATACTGAAGCTGGGACCTCCTCTTCTGCTCTCTTGCTGATGTCATTCTTGTATTTATTTTTAATGATGTTTCTTAGAACTCATAGTGCCCTTTGGTTCTACATTCATTACTGAAAAAAATTCAGTCATTATTTTTTCAAACATAGCTACTCTGCTATCCTATTTTTTTCTTCTGAAATATCTACTAGATACATTTTGAAGTGCCACATTCCTCTACATCTCTGAATAAAGGAAAACCTTTTACAGCACACAGAAGGAAAAGCACACACATCTTCTGTGTATAGCTCAATGAATTATCATAAAATAAATCCAACCATAAACCACTAACCATTTGAATATATAGAACATAATCAGCCATTTTGCCCACTTCTAATTACTACTCTGTCTTCATCTCCAATGGTAACAACTATTCTGACTTCTAATACCATAGATGACTTTTGCCTATTTTGAACTTTATGTAAATGTTATCAAATTATGCATATTCTTTGGCATCTTGGCTTCTTTCTCTTAAAGATATAATTGAAAGATTCATTTATATTGTTGCAGGTAGCTGTTAATTTTCATTGTTGTATACTATTCTTCTGTATACCATAAGAATACTGTTGATGGTTACTTGGGTTAAGTGTTGAGATATTAAAAATAGTGCTGCTGTGAAAATTCATGTATGTGTCTTTTTGTGTACATGTGCTCATATTTTGGTTGGAAAGATTTGTATTGTATTTTATTTCTTTTTTGCCACAAGCTTTTTAATTATCCTCACATTTATTGGTCATTTACGAAGTGCTTTAAAATTTCTTACCCATTTTTGTACTAAGTTATCTTTTCACTTATTGATTTATAGTTGTATTGTACACACACACACACACACAGATATACTTTATGTCTTTGAAGGTTAGTAATATGGGTTTCAAATGTATTCTCTCTCATATTATGTCTTGCATTTTTACTCTGAATTTTTGATGAACATTAGTTCTTTACTTTAATGTAATACAATTTTTATCAAACTTTTATTTCATGTTTTGTGCTTTTTGTGTTCTTCAGAATCTCGTCCTAATCTTACAGCACACAAACTGCAACCATATCAGACTTACCAGAGCACTAAGGGATGTTTTGACATTTTTGATAGAATTACAGAGACATTTGTAAACACCATATGAGCTGCTACCTTGAGATAGTTCACAGTTTTAACATTGGTAATATTTTTTCTAATGATATTATATTTTGAAAAGCTCGGTTTTTGAGATTGATGTGATACAAACCAAATACCTTGCAAAAATGAATCTGAAACAGGAAATGAGGATGGTGGTGTCAACCTCATTCTAAGATTTCAGAAGTTGTGCAGTGCCAAACACACACACACTTCTCATTAGTAAGCAATTGTTTTTAATTTACGAATGAAAAAAAATTTTTTTCTTCTAGTTTAGGTGCATTTTTTCTGACAGCTAGTAAGTTGCTAAGACATAAATACTTATTAAGCTACTTGGATAAAACTACTTTATAAATGGAATGATTAGTTTTTTCTTTTGGCTTAGTGGTGCTGTAAAAATTGCTGAAACATTAAAAGTGTCATGAATAGAAAATATTTGGAAATCTCTTCCCTAACTCAAGGTCATTAATCAGTTGTCTTATATTATCTCATGTATTAATTTTCTATGCTGGCATAACAATTTACCACAATTGTAGGAGCTTTAGACAACATATATTTATTATACAGTCTTTGTGGGTCAGAAGTTTGGGCATGGCTTGGCTGGGTCCTCTGCAAAACTAATGTCGAGGTAACATTTCTATATAAATTTTAGAGCTACCTCATAAATGTCTGAAATCTGAAGATTAAAATATTGAATTGTTTAATACATAAATATGTCATAGCCTTCTACTTCTTCAGGCTAATCTAAAGTTTGCTCAGTGATCCTATATAGGTTTCTGTATAGAGGTCTTATAAATATTTAATACATTTCTTTCTTTCTTTCTTTCTTTTTTTCTTTTCTTTTCTTTTCTTTCATTTTTACATGCCAACAACACCAAAATGGTTTTGTCACTGAGAACATATACAACACTGCAATGGTATCATTATTTTGTTTGGTTTCTTAAATATTACTTAAGTATGCATTAAATATATATGTTTACATTTAAGAAATGTGACACATTAAAGAAGTCCTTTGTAAACATAATTCCTTTTCATTATGTTTTCCTGCTTTGTTTCATGTGTAAATAATTTATTCTACAAAGTCATAGATAAAACTATCAACTCTTATGGTGTAGAAGTATACACAAATTTTGGAGTTTGACAAATATGTTCTTTTTAGGATTTTATAAATAACAACATGCAGTATTTGCAGTGCTTATTATCAATCAAATAACTTATCACAATTTATTATTGTCTGCTAACCTGTTCTGCCAATAATAGACCTTCCAGTTTATTTAGTAAAGATGCCGTGTGTTTAAAAAGTCAAAATGGACAAACGCCTAGATTAAACAAAACAAAAGCAAAAACAAAAACAGCAGAGAAGGTTGTTATTTAATTATTACTAAGTCTTTTTAAAACCACTTCAGCTTGTCTGAAAAACAAATAATTCTACTAAAAAGCAAAGCTTTTACCATTAATTAAATGGTACTGTATCCAACAAAATATAAAATTTAAGAAAGAATACATAGAATCAGATTAAATCTATGTTAGCCTTGCAAAAAAATCCATTGAGATTCTGTTACAGGAGCAGAATCAAGACTATCCTAAATTTTCTAAAATTTATTTTTGTAGCATCACTTTGATGAGTTAAAACTTTAAGGGTAAAAATGATAACCCATAAATGATTTTTGAAAGTAATACTTATAATACCTGATACAGAACATTTGATTATTTAGTTTTTGTTTAATGACTGGAAATCCTATTTCTTCAGAAAATATTAAATATTGGTTGAAAGGCACCATCTATTTAACAATTTATTAAATAGGCAGTCAATATTTATTAGGTAAGCATTTCAATTACCTTTATGAAATAAAAATAAAAAGAAATTTTGCATGTTGGCTGTTTAATTTTATACATTTTTTTAGACCTTCATTTATAGGATATAAAATTTAGGAAGAAAAATATTCTCAACTAATATTCTCATTAGATTTAACTCTTTCAACCTACAAATAATAGTAAGCTAAGCACTGTCATTACTTTAAATGTAAGTTTCTAAAAGTTTATTTTTCAGTCAATACAAAAACAATCTGGTTCACACTATTAATTGCCCAATAAACTGTTTAAAAAACAAAATATTCTTTGTTAAAGAGTAGATTACAAGATGTGTTTTCCATGCTCTTATTTTAAAGAACAAAATTCTGGTATACATAACGAATCTAACTCAGAATTCACAAATGGTGGCAGAATTCCTGTCAACTTTCAGCCCAATACAACATAAATTCACAATTATTATGATTAACAATTCAAAATTAAAGTTTATGTGGAAATATCAACAAATCAATGTCAATGAGTCACTGCACATCACTACTGATGGGTTCCACCATACTTTAACAAGGCACAGCAGATGTGCATATTTGATGGATAGACTGCTTAGAAAATTAAAGCTATCAGAGCTATAAATAAGGAATACAGAAATATGAACACAGAATAATAGCCAAAGCATTAGGACTATTAACAAAAAAATGTGAATGAGATGCAAAGTAAACACATCTGATAATTCTCTCTGTAAGTCACTTTCCACTGATTTATAAAGCTATATTTTTATAATTCTTTAACAAAGAAAAATTTTTCTACACTGCTGCATGCAGTAATTTCATTGTACATTCTTGACTACAATGCAGTCTTCAAATCCTCTTGCAGAGCTTGACATATCTCATCAGGATTTCTCCAGAAAGTCAGCTTGTCATATTTTCAGCAGCCTTTACTTCTTTACCAGTCTTGAGAAGCTCCTTATAGCCAATGATAAAGCTTCAAAGTTAATTTCTTGCTCACAAAGCCATATACAAATAGACAGAGTTTCCATATCTAAGCCAATATTCAAAATTCTCAAAATCTCAAGCAGAATGTCCATTGTCTCCTACACTGAATTCAGGTTTGCTACCATGGCCTACTGCCATCCTGGCACTGCCACTCTACGTTTCTTTAATTAGACTCATTACTAGATTTTGTTTTATACTATTGTAAATGGTACATTAAAAATTGTTATGCAAAACCGTTTTTTGATATATATATAAATAAAGGTAATTTTAACATATTGACCTTGTATTCAGCAATCTTGTGTAATGGGGTAGATAGGCTCTAAGATAACTCCTAAGTATCAATGCCTGCTGGAGCTAATGATCTTGTTTAATCATCTCCCCTTGAATGTGAATGAGACCTATGCCTTTATTTTAACAAATAGAATTTGGCAAATGTAATATCAAGTCACTTCTGTGATTATATTACATAAGATTATAATGTATGCCATATTAGGGGTTTCTCTCTGTTGCTGGTTTCAACAAAGCAAGTAGCCATGTTAGGGAGACCTATTTGGCAAAGAACTGAGGGTGGGCTCAGGCCAAAAACCAGGTAGAAACTGAGAGTGGCCTCTGATCAGCAGCTAGAAAAAAACTGAGGTTCTCACCTTTACAATTTCAAACAACTGAATTCTACTAACAACGATGGGAGCTTGGAAGATTATTCTCTCACCAAACATTCAGATGAGTTTACAGCCCTCACCAACACTTTGGTGACAGCCTCATGAGGGATTCTGAAGTGAGAACCAACATAAGTAAACACTGGATTTCTGACCCAGAGAAGGTGAGATTATAAATATGTATTGCTTTAAGCCTATAAATTTATAGTAAGTTGTAATGCAGCTATAGATAAATAATGTACTAAATTAATCAATCCTATTAATTTATCTGTAGATGCTTTAGGGTTTTCTACAGGTAAGAATGTAATACGTGAACAGAGATAATTCTTCTTCTTCCTTTCTGATTCTGGTGCCTTTTATTTTATTTTTCTTGCCCAGTTGCTCTAGCTGAAACTTCAAGTTCTATATTGAATAAAATGGTAAGAGTGGACAATCTAGCTTTGTTCCTGATTACTGTTGCATACAATGTTAGCAATGAACTTTTAACGTATGAGATTATTACATTGAAGTAATTACCTTTTATTCCTAGTTTGTGTTTTATCATGAAAGGGTGTCGAATTTTGTCAAATGCTTTTTCTGCATCTATTGAGATGATCATGTCATATTAGTCAGGGTTTTCCAGAGAATCTCAACGAATATAACAAAAACAAGGAGATTTGTTATGAGAATTGGCTCACATGATTATTAAGGCTGAGAAGTTCCATCATCTGTCATCTGCAAGCTGAAGAACCAGGGAACCATGCTGTAATATAGTCTGAGCCCAAAGGCCTGAGAACTAGCAGAGACAATGGTGTAACTCCCAGTGTGAGTCCAAAGGCCTGAGAACCAGAGGAGCTGCTGGTATACATCCTGAATTTCAAAGGCCCAAGGGCAAGGAGCTCAAATTTCTGAGGGCATAGAAGATGGATGCTCCAGATTAAAAAGAGAGAAAATTTCCTCTGTCTTATTGTTCCATTTGGGCCCTCAGTTAACTGAATGATTACTGCCCACATTGGATCTTATTTACTTAGTCTTCTAATTCACATGCTAATCTAATGTTGTGTTTTTCTTTTCATTTTTTTCAAGATATTTTTCAACTTCCCTTTTGATTTCTTCTTTGACCCACTGGTTGTTCCAGAATGTGTTGTTTAATTCCCACATACTTATGAATTTTCCAGTTTTCTTTATGATATGAGTTTCTAGTTTTGTTACATTGGGATGAGAACAGACACTTGGTATGAATTCAGTCTTCTTTCATTTGTTAAGACTTGTCTTGTGACCTAAAAGGGAATCTATCTTGGAGAATGTTCAATGTGTACTTGAGAAGAATGTGTATTCTGCTCTTGTTGGAGGAATATTCTGTATATGCTTGTTAGATTCATTCGGTCAATATTGTTTTTCAATTCCTCTATTTCCTTACTGATCTTCTGTCTGGGTATTGTATGCATTATTGAAAGTGGGTACTGAAATACCCTACTATTATTGTATTGCAGTCTATTTCTCTCCTTGGTTCTTTCAACATTTGTTTTATATATTTGGGTGCTCTGATGTTGGGTGCATATATATTTATGATTGTTACATCTTCCTGGTGAATTGACCCTTTTTTCATTATGTAATGTCCTTTATTGACTCTTGTGACAGAGTCCATTTTGTTTGAGATAAGCGTAGACCCCTGCTCTCTTTTGTTTACTATTTGCATGGAATGTCTTTACCCATTCTTTCACATTAATCCTATTTGTACTGTTAAATCTAAGTAAATTCTTGGAGACAGTGTTTAGTTGGATCTTGTTTTTTGAATATCCATTTGGCCACTATATATCTTTTAACTGGGATTTTATTCCATGTATGTCTAAAGCAATTATTGATAGGGTAAGGTGTACAATTGACATTTTCTTAATTGTTTTTTTTCTGTGTTGTAACTCTTCTTTGTCTCTTTTTCTTTCTTGCTGTGTTCATTTATGATTTTTTATTTTTTTAGTGACATGTTTTGATTCCTTTTCATTTTTTTCTGTATATCTTCACTAGACATTTTCTATGTGGTTTCCATGAGGCCTATATAAATGATCTGTTTTAAACTGATAACAACTTTAATCACATACCTAAACTTTACACTTTTATTTCTCTCCTCCAACTTATATTATTAGTATCATAATTGAGATCTTTTTATATTTTATATCCATTAATATATATTATAGTTATTTTTATACTGTTATTTTTAACTTCTATATGAAAATTAAGTGATTTACTCATTACTGTTGCAGTATTAAAGTACTCTGTATTTACCTTTATCAATGAACTTTATACTTTTATATGCATTCTTGTTTTTAAACACTGAGGATTACCTTTAGTATTTCTTTTAAGGCAGGTCTACTGGTGATGAACTCTCAGCATTTGTTGTCTCTCCTTCATTTATGAAGGACTGTTTTTCTAGATATAGTATTCTGTTTAGCATTTTTTTTTTTATCTTACAGCACTTTGATATTTCATCTTATTTACTTTGGCCTGCAAGGTTTCTGCTGAGAAATCTGCTGATAGTCCTTTGGGGATTTTATTGTATATCATGAGTCACTTTGCTCTTGCTGTTTCAGAATCTTCACTTTGTCTTTGACTTTTGATGATTTTGGTAATAATGTGTCTAGGTGTTGACATCTTTAGGTTCATCCTATTTGGAGTTTGTTGGACTTCTTGAATTTTCCTTCCCATATCTGGAGAGTTTTCTACTATTATTTCTTTAAATAAGAATTCTGCCTTTTCTCTCTCTTTTTCTGGGACTCCCATAAGACATATATTAATTTGTTCAGTGGTTTTCCGTAAGTCCCTTATGCTTTCTTTACTCTTTTTCAGTTATTTTTCTTTCTTATTCTTTGGCTGGATAACTTCAAATGGCCTATCTTTAGGTTTACTGATTCTTTCTTCTGCTTGATCAAGTCTGCTGCCAAACCTCTCTTGTAAATTTTCAGTTCAGTTATCATGTTCTTGAGCTCCAAAATTTCTGCTTTTAAAAAAAATATTGTTTGTTGAAATTCTGAGTTTGTTTATGCATCATTTTCCAGAGCTCATTGAGCATCTTTATTATAGTTATTTTGAACTGTTTATTATCAGGTAATTCACATACCTTGTTTCTTTAGGGTTGGTTTATTGAGATTTATTTGGTCCATTTTGATTGGACCATCTTTTTCCATTTCTCTGTTTCTTTTAGCTTTGTGTTGGTGTCTATACATTTGAAGAAACATCCTCTTTACAGACTGGCTTTATACAGGAAGAGACCTTTATCAATCAGACTGGATAGAGAATCCTAGGGCCTTATAAACATTTTCTGTGTATGTGTATTCTCTGGACTTGTGCATGTAAATTCCTAACTGAAGGAATTTTCCAGTTTCATTTTTTCAGGAGCTTGTAATATCTTGTTCCTCTGGTGTCTATCTGCTGTACCATGGATTCTCTGGAGCAGCAGTGTGTCACCCAGCTCTTTTGCTCTTAACAGCCCCCAGGCATCTATAGTATACCTGGTTCCATTCACATCTAAAATTGGGTAATGCCAAAACAGGTATCCCCATTAAAAACCAAACATTGGACACATACTCCGTAAGGAAAAGCTGTGAGTTGGGGATTTTCACCTGCTCATTCTGCACAGAACTGAAGAAGAGACAATGGTGAGTGAGTGTGCACTAAACCGTCACCTTTGTTCTCAGTAGCCTCCAGTTTGGCACCCTTTTCTTTCAGTGCTCAGAGTCAGGCAAGACAGAAACAAGTTCCTTAGGCAGGCCCCTGAAAAGCTGGCATGTTGGACATTTGGACATATATTTCAGTCTTTTCTTTACCTCCCCAGAAAGCAGCTGTGAAGCAGAGCCAGTGTGACTTGGTTAATGTCTTGTCTAAATCTGGTGACACAGGCACCCATGAACACAATGAGTTACTTAAAGTGGGTTTATTACTTAGAGATATGTAGCAAAGGACAACAGAGGTCTAGGATTCATTGTAATTTGGTCCCCCAAGACTCAGGAAGGCTGCTCAGGCGGGTGGAGTCTTGTCTGTACATCCTTCACTTGCACCACAGCTGAGGATCCCAGGAAGCAGCCTGCCCTGTGTTTTATATCCCAGAGAAACTTGAATCACTGGTCTAAAGCATTGGAGGACATCTGTTTCTACAGAGGGGACTGGAAAAGAGCCCAGGCTGTTCCAGTCTGTTCTTCCTTATTTCAGGATGTTGTATCCTCAGCGCCTTCTACATTCCTGAGAACTACAAGCAAGAAAAGGGAGATAACTGGGTTGGTCCAAGACCACCTGGAAAACTGTCCTGCAAAAGCCAGGAGCTGGGGATTTCTTTTTAACTGCATGATGATGTACCGGGGGAGGGACAATGGCAGAAAGGGTGGGTACCACAGGCTTTCATATTGGCTTTGATGCTGCTGATTTCATACTTGCCTGGAGTATAGGAGCCTCTTAACTGGTTTCTGGATTTCTCATAAAGGGAATTGGTCTAAGTATTATTGTTGAGTCATTGTCTCCATGCAGGGAAGGAGGGTCTGGGATTTCCTATCCTGCCATCATGTTCAGCAGTATCTTTATTTCTTTTTTTCTTATTTTGATTTGCTCGTATTTTCTTGAGGATTTTTGCATCTATATGAATGATATTGGTCTGTAATATTTTTTGCTTATTATGAAATTGACAGGATTTGGTATCTAAGTTGTCCTCTAGAAGAATGTGTGTAAGTTTATGTGTTATTTATTCCTCAAAGTTTGGTAGAATTCAACTGTTAGATCCCCTAATCATTGAGTTTTCTTTTTGGGAGTCTTAAACTACAAATTTTGTTTTTAAAAATATCTATGAGACTATACAAATTCTGTATTTATTATGTCAGCTTCAGTATGTCATTCATCTTAGAATTATTTTATTATTTGCATCATCTGTACTAATGTTCATTTTTATGTTCTTGATTTTAGGATGTTTCTCCCTGCCTCCTCAACCTTTTCTTTCCTTTATGCATCAGCAGTGTTTTAAAAATTTTAATAATCTTTTTGGATTTTAAGGTTTTTTAAATTTTTTTTTAATGTATGCTTGTTTTTGCTCCATTAATTTTTACTTTTTTAAAATTATTTATTTTTTTTCTATTTTTTGGGGTGGAGCTTACTTGGTATTTTTTCTGACTTTTTGAAGTATAAGTTTTATTTTTCATTTTCAGCTTTCTTGTTTCCTAATACACGTGTTTAAGTACATATAATTTTTATAGCACATTTTAGCTTCATTCTATATGTTTTGACAAGAATATTTTCTTATTATTTAATTAAATTTTATTAAGTTTCATCTGAGCAATAAGAAAGTATATTTCCTTTTTCTCCTAATGTATAGGGGAACCTACTAGTCATCTTTTTTTTTTTCTCATTTCTAGCTTATACTCCTGTTCAAAATGTAGTGTTTCAAAATGTCTGGAGACTTTACTGCTTTTCGTGGTCAAAGGACTACTTAAATATCTGCCCTAATTTCTTTTTTGTCATTCGTGGACTCTAGTTTTACATATCTTTGCCAATTTCATTATATCCTTTTAATCTCTTTTGCCTTTACCTTTTTTTAATTCTCCTTCTGTATCAATGCTTCAGCTGATACATCTTTATCCAGTTTAAAGTTTATTTTGTAAACTGATGTTAAAATTTTAATGATATTTTTATTTCCAAATTATCTATTTTTTATATCTATTATTATGCTATGGTTTTGTCTTATAATCTAAGTAATGTGTTTTAAATTGGGTGGGTCAGAGAAAAAAAGAACTTACTGGAACTAGAAGCAGAAATCTGTGCTATAAACAATTACATTATACTAACCTCTCAACCTATAATTGTTTTTCCATTAGGGTCAAAACAATGGCAGTGACAACCAGATTGGCATGGAAGAAGGAAAAGGCACTGCAAAAACTTCTTGGAAATGTGTCTTTGAGTCTTCTTTATAAGTCTAAGGTTCATGGGGATAGCATTGAAGATATGGTTCAGAAGTGCACTCATCAGGGATCCACCATAACAGTGATTTACTTTTACCGATATGTTATTGGGGCCTTTATGCTTGGGCATTACCCTGAATTAGACAATTATTCTGAAGAATCGAAGTCTTTTTTGTTTTCATTTCGAGAGAATGGTGACACAATTGAAACGACAAGTTCAGATTTAAATATAGTAGCAAAAATTATTAACAGAGAACTGACATTTTATTCACATTATAAGGATATGTGTTCTGTATTTCCTAGTACTAAAACACTTAAACTGACAAGTAGTCTAAAATTATTATTAAAACTAAGATTTTCCTCTCCCTCTACATATGATGAATGTGAAGTTTTTCGAGTTGAAGGTACGTTAAATTAGTATATCCTACATCTTACATTCTGGTTCTAGTCTTTGTGTTTGGTAGGTCATAAATGATGTACAAGGACAAATAAAATCAAAGGAACAATTAGATTTAATGCCAGAAGACACTCTGACACACTCCAAAATGAAACCTAGGGGACATAATGGTTGTGAAGTTATTATCCAGAATGTATAGGGTACTTTGAGCAAAGTAAGTTGAAGAGAATATGTGTAGAAATAGAAATAGAGAGAGAGAGAGATAGAGATTATAGAGACAGAGATAGAGATGATAGTGTTAGAGACAGAGATAGAGATAGAGAAGGAGAGACAGAAAGAGAGAGAGAGAGAAAGGAGAGAGAGAGAGAGAGAGAGAGAGAGAGAGAGAGAGAGAGATCTTACCATAAAGAGAGAGAGATCCCACCAAAGAGCTGTTATGTTTTGACACATGACCCAAAGATCAGCCTTAGGACCTCTACACATAGTTATGTGAGAGTTGCCAGAGCAAGTTAATGTTGAGAGGATTCTCTTCCTCTCATTATGCTGCCAGCCCTATCTCCTAACTGAACAGCTCAGCCCTGGATTATACAGCAGACATAATTTCCTATTTGGGAGGTAGACTGGCCACTTTAACTGGACAAATTAAAAAACATATTGCACTATGTTTATTTCCTATAGGAATTAAGGATAATCCAGGCTACATAAGGAGGATAACAGGAGTCACACAGTAAGTTAGATTCTTGGACTAACTATTGCTCATTTCTTTTAGACCAATTGTGTAAAGGGCGCTGACAATAAAATAGTACAAAAGATAATTGTATTATTGGAATGATAAAAAATTAGTTATAATGTTATTGACAGAAAATATTCAAGGTGATTTAGTACAACAACAGCAACAAAACCACTACCAACTGTGAAGTTTTAAAATCCACCTGGTGACAACTAACCAATTTGACTTCATGTTTCACTTTGGACCTGTTAGATTCAAACTTTTCCAGATAGAGTCTAGATAATCATTTTAGATAATCACTCTAATTTTTTTCCTTGAGAATATAGCTTTTGGGAAATGAAAACTTAGTAAATGTTAAAAGCAGAGCCTTCTTGCCCCAATTTATAACTAGATAGCTACATGGCATATATTTTATTTTGTTTTCTCTTTAATATAATAGTTTTAGTAAAAATAACTCATATTTAATATTATTGATATTTCTCATTAGATTTATGTGGCCTAAGGTTAGTAGTTTAATAATGGCTTAGTTGCTGGTTAATGTTTAGTGTTAGTCAGATATAGATAAATGCATTTTTCTCAAGCATAAGATGCATAAACTTAGACTCTTCAGATTGTATTGCAGACAATGCTACTATCAAAATAATAAATAAGTAATTAAAACATACCTTTAAAGGGGAAGAAAAAAACTTCACGTGAATTGTGCTTTTTTTTTTTTTAATGAAAGTTTAGCTATTCTATTTAACTACCGCATTTTAACAGGAGAAGAAATATGCTCTTGAATGACCTCAGAGCTTATAAACCCTGTGCAGACTTGGTTTCAAAAATTCGCATTCTTTTGCTGGGTCCAGTTGGGTCTGGAAAGTCCAGTTTTTTCAATTCAGTGAAGTCTGTTTTCCAAGGTCATGTCACTCACCAAGCCATAGTGGGGTCTGATTCTGCCAGCATTACTGAACAGGTAAGTCATTTCAGAGAATTTTTTTTTATAATTACAATTTAATTAATTGATTTATTTGCCATTTTATTTTCGAGCATAAACCTCCCCCTAATCTACAAACCATTGAGTACTAAATCAAATGTAAAATAGGGAGTAAAATTTGAATTAGAATTTCCTCCACTGAGTTATATTGTGCAGAGAAGACTTCAATTATAATGGAGGCAAGAAGCAGTTATATGAAGAATACTTTTTGGTATCTGCTGTAAAAAACCAAAATTTTAAAAACTCTGAAAATATTTGCCCATTATATTTGATGTCTATTTTTACTCATGTTTTACATGATTATACATGGATTAAAGTGATCTTCTTTTTTTGTGGTAAAATAATGAGATTTATATAATACAGTAATTTGCTATTATGTAAGATCATTCTATAAGAAATGGTCAAGAAAAGCAAAACAGTGATTCACTTTGGTGGGTCAGTCTTTGTAAAGTAAATTTACCTATGCTTCTACAAAAATTATCTTATTTGCAAACATATTTAAGGAAATAAATGTTAATACAGATTTTTTTATTGTTGCTCTAAAGATCTACAAATTAGGGTGCAATATTTATCTAGAAACTTCTTTCTGGTTCATGCTTGTCAGTGTTATCACACAATCAAGCAAAAATAAGGGAATAAGTAGAAAATTTCATAATAAGGTTGTG
>NW_007727999.1:33185-51189 GCF_000696425.1 Galeopterus variegatus | reverse complement strand
CCCTCCTTCCTTCCTTCCTTCCTTCCTTCCTTCCTTCCTCTCTTTTTCTTTCTTTCTTTCCTTCTATCTGTCCGTCCTTCCTCCCTCCCGTCCTTCCTTTCTCTCTTTCTTTTTTCCTTCCTTCCTTCCTTCCTTCCTTCCTTCCTTCCTTCCTTCCTTCCTTCCTTCCTTCCTTCCTTCCTTCCTTCCTATTTCTTTCTTCCTTTCTTTCAGGTCCCACTTATGAGTGAGGACATGTGGTATTTCTCTTTCTGTGCCTGGCTTATTTTGCTTAACATAATTTTCTCTTAGTTCATCAACATTGCTGCAAATGGCAGAATTTCATTTTTTTTTATGGGAGATTAGTATTCCATTGAGTATATATACCACATTTTCCTTATCCAGTCATCTGTCAATGGACATTAATGTTGATTCCAGCTCTTGGCTATTGTAAATAGAGCTGCAATAAACATGGCAGTGCAGGTGTCCCTTCGAAATAAAGACTTACATTCCTTTGGGTATATACCCAGCAATGGGATTGCTGGATAGTATGGTAGTTCTATCTGTACCTGTTTGAGGAACCTCTATACTGTCCTCCATAATGGCTGTGCTAATTTACATTCCCACTGACAGTGTAGGAGGGTTCTCCTTTCTCCATATCCTCACCAGCATTTGTTATTCTCTGTCTTTTTGATAACAGTCAGTCTAACTGGAGTAAGAAGATATATCAGTGTGCTTTTGATTGCCATTTCCCTGATGCTGAATGATGTCGAGCACTTTTTCATGTGTCTGTTGGCCATTTGTATATCTTCATATGAGAAATGTGTATTCAGCTCCTTTGCCCATTTTTTAATTGGGTTACTTGTTTTCTTACTGTTGAGTTGTTTGCGTTCTTTGTATATGCTGGATATTAATTCCCTGTCAGATGCATAGTTCGCAAATATTCTCTCCTGTTCTGTAGGTTATCATTTTGCTCTCTCAATTGTTTCTTTTGCTGTGAAGAAGCTTTTTCATTTGATATAATCTCATTTGTTATTTTTTCTTCTACTGTCTCTGCTTTTGGAGTTATATTAATAAAGTCTTTACTCAGTCCTATATCCTGAAGTGTTTCCCTATGTTTTTTTTTTTAGGAGTGTTATGGTTTCAGCTCTTATAGTTAAGTCTTTAATTCATTTTGAGTTGATTTTGGTATGGGTGTAGTTTCATTTTTCTACATATGAATGTCCAGTTTTCCCAGCACCATTTATTGAAGAGGCAGTTTTTTTCCCAATGTATGTTTGTATTGCCTTTGTCAAAGATCAGTTTGGCTGCAAGTATGTGGGTGGATTTTGGTTTTCCTTTCTGTTCCATCGGTCTGAATTTTGGTTACGATAGCTTTGTAGTATAGTTTGAAGTCAGGGAGTGTTATGCCTCCAGCTTTTTTTCACTCAGTATTTCTTTGGCTATTCGGGGTATTTTTTTTGTTCCATATGAATGTTAAGATTGGTATCTTTCTATTTCTGTGAAGAATGTCATTGATATTTTGTGGGAATTGCATTGAACCTATAGATCGCTTTCGGTAGTATGGACATTTTCACAATGCTAATTCTTCCAATCCAAGAGCATGGAATGTCTTTCCATCCTGTTGAGTCCTCTTAATAGATGCAGAAAGAGCATTTGACAGAATTCAATATCACTTCATGATAAAGAGTCTTAGCAAATTAGGTAAAGAAGGAAAGTATCTCAACACAATAAAAGCCATATATGACAAAACCAATATCATCCTAAAGGATCAAGACAAGGATGCCCACTGTCACCACTCCCTTTTAACATAGTATTGGAAGTACTGGCCAGAGTAATCAGGCAAGAGAAAGAAAAGGCATCCAGATTGGAAAAGATGAAGTCAAACTGTCCCTGTTCGGAGATGACTTGATCCGATGTATGGAAAAACCTAAAGACTCTACCAAAAAACTCCTAGAGCTGATACACTATTTTAGTAAAGTTGCAGGAAATAAAATCAATACACCAAAATCAGGAGCATTTTTATACTCCAATAACAAACTGGCTGAAAAAGAAAATAATAAAGCAAGCCCATTTAAAATAGTCACCCAAATAGAAATCAGTTTGACTGAGGAGATGAAAGATCTCTACAATGAAACCTACAAATCACTGCTGAAAGAAAGTAAGCCTACCACTCCAGGGAAACAAACTGATAGTGTTTGCTGCCAATGATAAAATTTGAGCTTTTAAGAAAAAATTAGAACTTTGGGAAACCCAGCATCAAGCAGACTCCCATGGCACCAGACTCTAGTATCCATGGGATGAAACATCAGTCCCATCCAGAACCATGCAGCCCCAGGTTTCAGGCTTGAGTGGTGAACTCAATCACCAGCATGTACTAATGCTGGGTCAATGTCAGTGGCGGGTTTTGGACAACACTCAGCAACAAGGAAGCATCAGCAGCCAAGAGCTTCAGGCATGCCCTACCATCCAGAACCATGCAGCCCCAGGTTTCAGGCTTGTGTGGTGAACTCAATCACCAGCCTGTACTAATGCTGGGTCAATGTCAGTGGTCTTGGGTTTTGGACAACACTCAGCAACAAGGAAGCATCAGCAGCCAAGAGCTTCAGGCATGCCCTAACACTGTGCTGGCAACAGCAGCTATAGGCTTTGGGGCCATGTTCAGAATCCCTCAATGGACTAACTGGTGAAGGGCTTTCTCAGATAAAGCCAGTCTGGAAAGACCAGAATAAGTATCTACTTCTTCAAATGCACAGAAATCAACACATGTTATAAAGATTAAGAACAATAAGTGTGGGGCTGGTTGTTTAGCTCAGTTGGTTAGAGCATGGTGCTGATAACACCAAGGTCCAGGGTTCCAGGGTTTGATCCCTGTACTAACCAGCTGCCAAAAAAAAAAAAAAGAAAGACCAAAAAACCAATAAGGGAAACATGATATTGTCAAAGGGACAAAATAAAGTGCCAGTGTCCTAACCTAAAGAAGATGTATGATTCATAAGTACTTCAAAATAACTGTTTTAAGGAAGCTCAGCAAACTTCAAGATAATTCAAAGAAGCAATTCAAAAAAAGGAGAGAAACAATAAGTGATCAGAATGAAAAATTTAACAGAGAGATTGAAATAATAAAAAACAATCAAATGGAAATTCTGGAGCTGAAAAATACAATGAACAAAATGAAAAATTCAATGGACAGCATCAACAGCAGAATTGATGAAGCAGAAAAAAGAATATGTGAACTTGAAGCCAGATTATTTGATAATATACTGTCTTAGTTTTCTGTCACTTAAATAGAATACCTGAGACTGAGTAATTTATAAACAAAGTATGTTTTCTGAAATTCTGGATGCTGGGAGGTTCAAGGTCCAGGGTGTGCAGTTGGTGAGGTACTTCTTACTGGGGATGTTTTGCAAAGTCCCAAGTCAGTGCAATGCATCACATGGCAAGGAGGTAAGAGTTTATTAACATGCTTCTTTCTTTCCTTATAATGCCACTAGTGCCACTCCTGTGATAAGCCATTAATTCCTTCAGTCTGTAAATAGGTTAATCCATTTATGAGGGCAGAGCCCTTATGATTCAATCACCTCTCAAAGGCCCCAAATCTTGATACTGTCACAATGGTGATTAGGTTTCAATATGAGTTTTGGGAGGACACTTAAACTGCAGTATATACAGTCATAGGGAAAAAAAGTAGAATGGAAGGGAAAGAAGAAAGCTCATGGGACTTATGGGACAGTATGAATACAGCAAATATTCAAGTCACAATTAAAGGAGAAGAGAAAGATAAAGGAGTAGAAAGCTTATTTAAATAAATCATAGCAGAAAACTTTTCAAACCTGGAGAAAGATGTAAATATCCAGGTGCATACAGGAAGGTCAAAAGTCTCCAGTCAGATTTAATTCAAATAAGACTATCCCATGACATATTACAATCAAACTTACAAACAAAGACAAATAGAGGAGTATGAAAGCAGCAAAAGAAAAGAAGCAAATAACAAATCAGGGAATTCCATTATGTCTAGCAACAGACTTCTCAGCAGAAACCTTATAGGCCAGGAGACAGTGAAATAAAATATTCAAAGCATTCAAGGAAAAAACCAAAACAAAACAAAACTGCCAACCAAGAATACTGGACCCAAAGCTGTCCTTCAGAATTGAAAGAAGGATAAAGACTTTTGCAGACAAACAAAAACTGAGAAAGTTCATCACCACCAGACCTGTCTTACATGAAATGCTAAAGGAAGTTTTTCAAGCTGAAAGAAAAGGCTATTAATGAGTAACACAAAAGCATCTAAAAATATAAAACTTACTGGTAAAAGTACACAGTCAAATTTAGAATACTCTAATACTGTAATGTTGGTATGTAAATCACATATATCTTTAGTATGAAGGTTAAAAGACAAAATTATTTAAAATAATAGAAGCTGCAATAATTTGATAAGGGACATGCAATATAAAAATGTATATTGTGACATCAAAAATTCAAAATGGGAGAGTTGATTATAAGTGTAGAAAATATTTTTTGATAAAAACTCTCAACAAATTCAGTATAGAAGGAATATACCTCAACATAATAAAGGCCATTCATGACAAACCCATAGCTAACATCATAGTTAATGGGAAAAAGTCGATAACTTTTGTCTAAGATGCAGAACAAGGCAACCCACTCTAGCCACTTCTGTTGAATCTAGTACTGAAAGTCCTAACCAGAGCAACCAGGAAAGAGAGAAAAATAAAATTAGAAAGGAGGAAGTTAGTTATATTGTCTCTGCTTAAAGATGACATGATCTTATAGCTAGAAGACCCTAAAGACTCCACCATAAAACTGTTAGAACTAATAAACAAATTCAGTGAAGGTGCCAGATATGAAATCAACATGCAAAACAGTAGTGTTTCTATACACTAAAAGTGAACTATCTGAAAAAGAAATCAAGAAAATAATCCCATTTACAATAGCTACAAAAAATAAAATGCTTAGCAATAAATTTAACCAAGGAGGCAAAAGATCTGTACACTAAAAACTATAAAACATTGATGGAATAAATTGAAAAAGACACCAAGAAATAAAAATATATCCAAGATATTCCATGGATTGAAATAATTAATATTGTAATATGTCCATGCTACCCAGAGTGGTCTACAGATTCAATGAAATTTACCAATAACATTCTTCACAGAAATAGAAAAACAATTCTAAAATTTGTATGGAACCACAAAAGATCCTATATAGCCAAAGCAATCAAAAACAAAAAGAGCAAAGCTGGATGCATCACACTATCTGACTTCAAAATATGCTACAAAGTATAGTAACCAAAATAGCATGGTACTTGCATAAAAGCATCCACATAGACCAATGGAACAGAATAGACAGCCCAGAAATCTACACATTTATAGCCAACTGATTTTCAACAAGGATGCCATGAACACACAATGGGTAAAGGGTGTTCTCTTTACTAATGGTGTTGGGAAAACTAGTAATCCACATGCAGAAGAATGAAATTAGATCCTCATCTCACACCATATACAAAAATCAACTCAAAATGGATTAAAGACTTGAATGTAAGACCTGAAACTATGAAGCCACTGGAAGAAAATGTAAAGCTCTGTGACCTTGGTCTGGGCAATGATTTTTTGGATATGAATCTGAAAGCACAGGTAACAAAAGCAAAAATAGACAAATGGGATTACACAAACTAAATTTTTTTTTTTTTATTTTTTTTTTTGCCCCACAAAGAAAACGACAGACTGGATAGACAACCTACAGAATGTGAGAAAATACTTGCAAACCATGCATCTGACAAGGGGTTAATATCTGAAATAAATAAGGATCTCAAACAACACAATAGCAGGAAAAGAAATAAGCTGATTAGAAAATGGGCCAAGGACCTAAATAGACATTTTGCAAAAGAAGGCTTACAAATGGCCAAGAAATATATGAAAAAGGTGCTCAGCATCATGAATGTTTAGAAAAATGCAAATTAAAGCCACAATGCAATATTACCTCACGTCTGTTAAAATGGCTATTATCAGAAAGAGAAATATTAAGTGTTGTGGAGAATGTGGAGAAAAGGGAAACCTCATACACAGTTGCAGGGAATGTAAACTAGCACGGCCATTATAGAAAACAGTATAGAAGTTCCTCACTAACTTTGAAAAAACTGTTATATGATCTAGCAATCCTACTACTGGATATATATTCAAAGGAAATGAAATCACTATGTTGAAGAGGTATCTGCACTCACATATTTATTGCAGCATTACTCACAATAGCCGAGATATGGAATCAACCTAAGTGTCCATCAACAAATGAATGAATAAAGAAATTTTGTTATATATATACAATGGAATACTATTTAGCTGTAAGAAAGAAGAAAATCTTGTCATTTGTGACAACATGGATGAAACTGGAGGACATTATATTAAGTGAAATAAGCCAGGTAGAGAAAGACACATACTGTGTGATCTCACTCATGTGTGGAATCTACAAAAGTTGATCTCATAGAAGTGGAGAGTACAATGGTGGTCCAGGGGCTAGGGAGGTTGGTGTGTGTGTGGGGGTATTTAGGGAGATATTGTATTTTTGAAAAATGATAAGAGATTAGATTTAAAATGTTCTTGCCACAGAAATGATAACTATGTGAGGTAATGCATAAATTAATTAGGTAGATTTAATCATTCTGCAATGTGTATATATTTCAAAACATCATGTTGTATATGATAAATACATACAATTTTATGTCCATTTAAAAAAATTTAATGTTTGTCAGTTTTAATTTTTAATATGTTAGATATGAATAGATACAATCCACATAAATAACACGAGGATAACTCAAAAACTCATGGAAAGATTTATGTTATCTTTTGCTTCTATTTTTCCATAAACTTTTTGAAGTACCCTTGTATCTTTGTTATCCTCAATAATTTTTAAGAGTCTGGGGGGATCCTGAGACCAAAATGTTTGAGAAACAGTGGCGTGAAAACATTAACCAGTTTCTGTTCTCTCTATTGTCATATCTTAAATGCTGATTAAAGAATGAATTTTTATACTAGATTTTTTTTTTTTACAGTATAGGATATATTCTGTTAAAGATGGAAAAGATGGCAAATCTCTGCCGTTTATGTTGTGTGACTCAATGGGGCTGGATGAGAGAGAGGGAGCAGGACTGTGCATGTGTGACATACCCCACATCTTAAAAGGCTGTGTGCCAGACAGATATCAGGTAAGATTCCTTCAATACACAAAACATTTCAAATCATTTTCATGGATACTTTTCATTTACATTCCCATAAGGCAATTTCAATTGCTGAAATGTGGTTTCAACATGGACCAGCACTATACTTTCAATGAGTAAGTATTTATGTAAGGTAAGATTCCTTCAATACACAAAACATTTCAAATCATTTTCATGGATACTTTTCATTTACATTCCCATAAGGCAATTTCAATCGCTGAAATGTGGTTTCAACATGGACCAGCACTATACTTTCAATGAGTAAGTATTTATGTAAGAAAAGTAGAGTGACTGCTGTTGTTTTCTATAAAACTGAGAGATAAAGCCAAAAGGTGGGATTTTATTCCTCCAGGTTCCAGGAAAAAGTCATGGGGATATTGTGTTTATGTCGTTCTTTACAATGTTGTAAACTTAGTGGTTTGATCTCTTGCACTTTTTTGAACATATAGACAAAATATTGGAACAATTGACCTTTTTCTGTTAAAGTGTGATATTATACCATAAGTGCTTAGGCTTCACTACTAAATACCAAAGATCCAAAGGTCTGCTCTGCCACACTAGTGGTGTACCCAGAGCAAGTTATGTACTTGTCCCTCTAAGTCTTATTTTTTTTTAATTGTGAAATGCAAGTTTAACAGTGCTCATCTCATAGGGTGGCTGAGAAGATTAAATGAGATGATGCACTCTAAGTTCTTAAAAAATTAGCCCTTATTATTACCAATCTTTTAGGTAATGGATATGATAGAATCAGCCTTAATTTCTAAACAGTAACCTCCTTTGCCTCTTTATTGTGCTTGATCAGAAACCTTACTTGTGTAATCATTTATTCATTCTAAAATCATTTATTAAAAACCTAGTTTGTACCAGACACTAAGCTAGTTACTGAAAACACATAGTTGAATATGAACATGGTCAGGGAGAAGGAGAAATAAAGATACAGGAGGAGGATGAGAACAGAAAGATGGGAGAAATCATGAGTATACTAAAGCCCTTGTTTTTAATAGTGGGGAGTCAGGCAAGATTATTGTCTTGTGGTAAGGAGACATTAACTTGAATATTGGCATTTCTTTTGTTTCACTTCAATTTATGTTTTCTTCTGTAAAATTAAAATAAATGGCTTTTTCAATATATTTTTTTCTCCCTTTCTCTCGATCCATTAGTTCATTTAAGCATGCAAAATGCTTAGATAGGAGTCTTAAATAATGTATAACAAATGTTAATGGTATTTATTTCTGGAGACTGGGATTTGAAGTTAGCTTTAAAAAAAAGCAAAAGAAACCCCCCCATTCTTTGTGTTTTCCTGCAATATTTACAGTGGATAATTATCATCTTTACCAAAGCAGTACAATTTTTTTCTGTAAGAAAGATATAATGGCCTAATGCTGAAAGTGGAAGGGAAATGTGGAAAGGGTACTACTAACTAATCTGGGGAAGGAATAGCTTTGGGTTAGGAGGGAAAGTTCCAGTTTGGGGGTTAGTAGTGGTGGTATTTGAAGCACAAACTGTGTCTTAAAGAATTAGGAAGAGACTCTCTGGATTCTGAATGTTACCTTATGTTTCTGTAACAGTTGAGTCCCCAGAAACCAATTTCACCCAAGCACCCGACCTTCATCACTTCTCCATCACTGAAGGACAAAATTCACTGTGTGGCCTATGTCTTAGACATCAACTCTATTAACAATCTCTCCTCTAAAATGGTGGAAAAGTTCAAACGAATTCACAAAGAAGTACTAAACTGTGGTGAGTCTCACTGTATATATTAAAACATTTTATTTTGGAATAATTATACATTCACAGGGAGTTATAGAGATAGTTCAGAGACATCCCATGCATCTTTCACCCAATTTCCTAAGCCCTGACTGGTTGGTGGCAGTAGCAGGTAGAGATCATTCACAAGTTTGACTGAAGAAAGGCCATAAATCCTAGTCTTTGATCCTTAAAGACTAGACTGGCCATAATTTTTCGTCATGTGTGATTTTCCTGTAGCTCAACAGGGGAAGCATCTCCCCACACTATGTGGACAGACTAGGAAGATCAAAACCAAGAAACTGACATTGTTACAATGTGTGTGTATAGTTCTGTGTCATTTTATCACACGTGTAGATCTATGTAACCATCACTACTATCAAAATACAGAGCTATTCCATCACTACAAAGATTTCCCTCATGGCACCCTTTACCTTCTCCCCATCTTTAACTCCTGGCAAACACTAATATCTTTTCCATTTCCATAATTTTGTCATTTTGAGAATACTATATAAATGGAGTCATACAGTATGTCACCTGTTGAAACTGGCTTTTTTGACTTGGCTTAATATCATTTGAGATCCATCCAAAACGTTGAGTATATCAATAGTTCATTTTTTTAATTGTTAAGTCATATACATATACCACATTTCACAGCACAGATATACCACAGTTTAACCATATTCTATCAAAGGCTATTTTGATTGCTTCCAGTTTTTAGCTACCGCAAGTAAAATTCCTGTGAACATTAGAGTACAGGTTTTGGATAGACATAAGTTTTCATTCCTCTGGAATAAGTCCCTAGAAGTGTGATTTCTTGACCATATGGTAAGTATATATTTAGTTTGTTAAGAAATCACCAAACTACTCTCCAGAGGGACTGTACCATTTTACATTTCCACCAGCAATGTATGGGAGATTAGTTTTTTCTGTATTCTCACTAGTATTTGGTATTATTGGTATTTAAAAATTTTAACTCTTCTAACAGGTGTGTAATGATATCTCATCATGGTCTTAGTTTGCATTGCCTAATGACTATGACATTTAACATCTTCTTGTGCTTATTTGCCTTCTGTATATCTTCTTCAGCAAAATGTCTCCATATCTTTTTGCTTATTTTTTATTGTGTTATTTGGTTTTTTTTTTTTTTGAGGTTGAATTTTAAGAGATCTGTAAATCCTAGATCTCAGTCCATGTTAGATATAAGGTTTAAAATAATTTCTTCAAGTCTGTAGTTGTCTTTTTATTATCATTTTCAGCCCTGCCATCTCTCTTCTTTCATACTGGAACTCTGATGACATAAATTACAGTTCTTTTGTCACAGTCCTACTGTTAATATTTTCTGTCTTTTTGCTCTCTGTTTTTCAGAGTGGGTAATTTCTTTTGCAATAGCTTCAGTGTCACTGATTCTTTACCCTGTCCTCTCCGTTCTGCTTTTGAGCATATCAGTTGTGTTTCTTATTTGGGCCATTACATTTCCAGTTATAACATTTTCTTTCTTTTTTTTTTCCTTTTTGTCTTTTTTCGTGTCCGGCAACAGACTGCAACCCTCAGTGTCGCGCCCGTACCGGACCGGGACCGGCAACGGGATTGCAACCCTCGGTGTTGCTCCCGCACCTCGCTCAGCCAGTGAGCGGCCGGTCTGTATGTGGGATCCGAACCCTCGGCGGGAGCGCCGCCACGCTCCCAAGTGGCGCACTGTAGCAGTGCGCCACCGGGCTGGCCCCCAGTTATAACATTTTCATTTGGTCTTTTTGGTATTTTCTATTTCTTTGCTGAGACTTTCTGTTTTTCTTTTGTTTCAAGCATGTTCCCACTTGGTTGTTAAGTATTTTTATGATGGTTGCTTTAAAATCTTTGCCAAGGAATTCCAACGTCTTTGTCATTTAATTAGTGCCAAGATTTTCTGATTAGCTTTTCCCATTCAGGTTGAGATTTTCCTGGTTTTTGGTATGACAAATGACTCTTAATTATATCTTAGATATTTTGGGCATTATGTTATGAGACTCGGGATCTGGATCTTTATTTATTTATTATTTATTTTGTTGGCAGGCCGGTTCGGGGATCTGAACCCCTGACCTTGGTTTTATAACACCATGCTCTAACCAAATGAGATAAATAGCCAGCCAGAATCTTATTTAGACCTTATGTTTTAACAGGCCTCCTTTGACATGGGGATCTGGACCCCTGACCTTGGTTTTATAACACCATGCTCTAACCAACTGAGATAAATAGCCAGCCAGAATCTTATTTAGACCTTATGTTTTAACAGGCCTCCTTTGACACTACTGGAGTGATAGTACAGGTTTCCCATAAGGCCTTGCTTGATGCCCTTGGGGAAAGGCACTTTGCTACTGCTCCCCATATGGCCTCCACTGACAATGCAGGTGCTAGGAGGCTCCTTAAAGCTGGGTGAATGGTGGTTAAAGTTTGATCTCACTTGGCCTCTTCTGACACTGGAAGAGAGGGAGACAGGCACCTCATTACTGCTGATTGGAGTGGAAGTCCAGGATCCCCAGGGAGTTTCCATCGACACTATCGAGGGGAATTTTGTTAGCACAGTGCAGACATGAATGTCCTGACTCCCTGTTTGTCCTTCTCTGACACTACCTTGGCAGGGAGTGAGGGTTAGGGAGGGGAAGGACACTTGCACAGATGGGGCTGAGGTGATTTCTGCAGTGTTTGGCTGGGTAGTGTGGCTGTTTTCTGAAAGTTTCCTATCTTGCTAGGTTTCCTCTTTTCTCATGCTTTGGCTAGAGAAAACAGATTTTACTTTTCTTTGTTTTTTGCCAGCTCCAATTGGCATTTCCCGATTGTGGGCTTCTCCAACAGCCAATCTGGGATATATGAAGTGAAAAGAAAACCTAAGAAACTCACCTCTGTATTGTTTCTTGGGTTTTAAGGTCTCTAACCAGTCTCACTTCTCTTCACCTTTCAATCTTTGCTTGATTTATGTATAATGCCCAGAGTTTTTTTATACTTAGTGAGAAAAATAGGGGAAAGTCTGTCTATTCCATTTGGTCCCAAACTGAAGTTCGTCCTGTCATTGAACTTCCAAAAAACTTCAATGTGAAGAGCTCTTCGGGTGTTTATACTCCAGAGCCTTGTCATATAGTGTATTAGTAGAAAGAACATTTATATTTGGGTTCTGAAAAAAGCTGTGCAGTTTAATGTACAGAGCATGATCTTTGTGGCTAAGCGAACCTAAATTTTAAAGTCATAAACTTTGATCTTGAAAAAGTTAACAAGTTCACAGAACTTTAGTCTCCTCTTCTGTAATATGGGGACAATAAGTTCTGCATCTGAACTTAATAAACTATGTATAAACTTTCATACCACTACAAATATTTAACTAGTAAATGTTAGACATGCTCAATGTAGGCAAATAAACATATATAAACATTTAACAGATCTAAAATTATGGTAGGCTTGGGATAAGACTTAGAGAAGAAGTGCTAAGATTTGAAATAAGTTTTTCAAGGACATATGGCTACATACTGTGCTGGGTGGCAATATTTAAAGCAAGTAACTGTGCTGACTGAGGACTTCTAAAAGGACACTGCATTCATTTCGAAACAGAATCGCATTGTAACAGACTGAAAAAAAAAATATGTGTTTACTGAGAACTGCCCTCTACCAGAAGCCAGGTATTAATTGACCAGTTTTGCTAGTTATTCCTCTGGGACTTGAATGAAGAGAAGATAGTAAAGACAAACATTTAGTTATGGGAATCAGAAACACAAGATTTTTGTAAGGGGTAAATACTAAAATCTCTGGTGAAGGAGATCCACATCCTTGAGTGGTATTGGTATTATAAAATTCTGAATTTTATAGTATGATTTTTTTTTTCAAAAGCAGTTGTTAGCAAGCAGAACTTGCTTGGTTTAGAAGCTGGGTGTGATTGACTAATCTGATCTCTGTGGTTTGAAGGAGAAGGCAACAGTTCTACTAAGAATTGTAAAATCAGTATAGTTTACTTTTATAAATGCTTATACACATGAACTTCCTCTCTTTTTTGTGGTTCATTTTAGTCCCCAAAGTCCAGCAATCACTCCCCCCCCATTACTTTAACATACACTATTTGAATGAGATGGTAGATGATTGCAACTTAGTGTAAATTTAGTTGCGTTTAAAAGTGATCTGTCATGTTGGAAGAAAAAGATCATTTCTTCATTATAAGAACTTCAGGCTCCATACTGAGTTTTATTGGGGATATTTCATTCTCCAACTTTTAAAATCACCCTACAGAGAGCTGCTTTTACACATTTTTAATCGCCTGTTGACACATTGCTTAAATTTATGATGTAAAATAACTGATTTATCTATTTGACATAGGTATAGCATATGTAGCCTTGCTTACTAAAGTGAATAATTACAGTGAAGTTCTTGAAGAAGACTTTTTAAACATGAATAGATCTGCGACTTCTCAAAGCCAGGTAAAGAATGCTGTTTGTAACCAGATTATTATTGTAACTGTATCACAATCATACTCTGTGTGTGTGTATATGTGCGTGAGCATGCACACACACACAACATATTCACAAGTAAATGAAGAATTGAATAAATGGCCTGGTTAATTCAAGTTTAAATTCCATTTTATAATTATCTGAATTTCAAGTGTTCTGAGAGAATTTATCAAGGCATTGATTTTTGAAAATTTCTTTCTTGAATTTTATTTAAAATCCAGTCAAATTTCAAATATAAGACTTATGTTTTTTAAATATATTTTTTCACAGGTAATGAATGTCAACAAAATGCTAGGCATTCCTGTTACTAATATCTTGATAGTTGAAAATTATGCTTCAGAGTGGGAACTGGAACCTGTAAAAGACGTTCTGATCCTCTCTGCACTAAGGCAGATGCTGAGGGCTGCAGAACTAATATCTTGATAGTTGAAAATTATGCTTCAGAGTGGGACCTGGAACCTGTAAAAGACGTTCTGATCCTCTCTGCACTAAGGCAGATGCTGAGGGCTGCAGATGATGTTTTAGAAGATTTGCCTGTTGAGGAAACAGGTAATCTGGCCGCTTTCTGCTCCTCTTATAAAGCACTGGTGCCTTTGAAAAACCCTAAGCTATACCTCAGTTGGATGGCTGGGGCCTATCTGCCGGCCCTAGTCCTGATAGGCTGCCATGTTAAGATATGTGCTTCATTTCTGCTTTTGTTTCTTTTGTTTTCAGATGAAATCGCGGCAAAGATCCAGCTCTGCATGTGACATATGTTGCCTTGATTCTGAGACTTAGCCCAAACCTGATTGGCATCCCCTAATCAGAGTCAATCTCCATTGATGGCCTCCTTCAGACGCCTCCTTTGTTCATATTTTGCCTTCTGTCCTTGACAGCATCTAACTGATGGTTTCTTCTAGGATTAGTTATACATCAAGTCCAAAGGCCAACTTTGAGAAGCAGTGGGCTAAGACATGCCCTACCACAAACCATCCTCCATATTTCTGTGCCATTTACAACTTAGACTCTGTGATACCTTTCTAAACCTCTCCAAGCAAAAATAATTATTCCCTTACTAATTCTTCTATAGCACTTTATATAACTCTGTGTAACTACTAATCACATTTAATAATGCTTATAAAATAAATATATAGATATCTGCTTTCCTAAATAGAGTGTGAGTTCTTTGAAAAACAGGGTTTGGATTTTACTTGTCTTTGTATTCATAGAACACAGCACAGTGCCTGGTAATGAGCAAGCATAACCACCATGACTCTTCCTCCGCCTTCTCCAGACTGACAACATTTACTTTAAATTTTTCTCCATATAGAAGGGAATACTGAGAGAGAATAAAACTCTGGAGAGAGAAAATAGAAATAGAAAGTAAAGTGTTTCACTTATCTCTGGATAAAAATATGAATGACTATAAATAATTGAATTCAGGTTAATTAAAAGGAGCCAATACTTCTTAGCAACTTCCATTTTTTCTGTATAAAAAAAAATTTCTTCCTCTAATGAACCCATGACTGATTTTCATTAATTGAATTCCAAACCATCCTAGCCATGTCTCCAAAGTGGACTGAACAAATACATTTTCTAGTACGAGTTAGTAAGAAGGTTGTCTTGTACAAGTGCCCCAAATGATTGTGAAGTCTTCTTGGTAGCTGTCAAAGTTAGAACTATTAATAAAGAAAAAAAAAATCCCAGAAGACAGTTTTGTTTTTTTTTCTTAAAGCCTTCTTAATTCTCTTCTCTAAATTTCTTAGTGTTTTTCAAAAGAATATGCTGTGGTTCAATAGTTATCTATATTTGAACAGTCTAATTTACTTTTAATCAGAATTATGCTCTTCTTTTGGGTAGTCCTGGGTATTAAGAGGGCATGAGTTCCTCTGGGTTAGTTATGAAAAAAGAGATACTTCCTAAAGTGAAGCTTCAGGTGAAACTGAGCTCAAGTGACTGTCCAGGTGCCATGATTAAACAGAAGAGATGGGGTCTTTAAAAAAGATTTAGGGATAAAACGGTCATGGAAATCAAAGAATAGAGCCGGAAATAGATATTGGGAGCAAAAGCAGAGTAGCAACCAGAATAGTTACGAGACTGATGTAGAAGCAACAGGTCCAAAAAGTAAGATGTGTTTTTTCTCCATGTAATCCAGGGAGCAAAACAAGCCATGGGCACAGTTGGTTGGGGGAGACTGGAGGTGGCTGAAGTCTCACTGTCGTCCTCACTGACTATGGGGCCATAACCCACCCATCCCTATGGTGGAGCCAGAAAAAGACCTGGGCAGAAGGTGGGACTTTCTTATTCTGTTTAAAGGGGTAACATGAAGTGTCCTTATGAAGGAGACAGAGACTCTGAAAGGAGCAGGAGGAGTAACGGAGCGCTCACGGGAGATAAGCAATGAGGGACTGTCCATATAAACCAAATCTTTTTGGAGCATAAATGTTGAAACTAAATTCTCTTTCAGCTGCAAAAAGGACAGTGTTAGCTAAATGATGTCACAACTCCTCATCCTCTGGCTCTATACTGCTTTGGGAGCACTTAAACGTCCAGTGGAGTTTAATGTATATTTGAAATTTATGTTGGCAGAAACTGGGGAAGGGACCTCAAAAAGGGAGAAATTCATCTTTTATCTGGGGGGGGAGGAGGCCTTCCATTTTGTGGATTCCCCTGATCTTTCTTTGCCACCCTGAGGGGAAGTGGGACTTACCAGTTGACCACGTTTTAGAGGCCATCTGGGATTTTTGAAATAATTTTACATAATTTGCCATGGAACAAGTTGTACAGCTTAGCCAAAGTCATTACATTCTTTTTTAGCAAAATAGTGCTAAGGGACATATTACATAACATATAAATGTAGTGGGAAGTAGAATATCATCCTAAAGTGAGGGGATGTTGTAAAGACAGTTTCAACATAAGTGCTAGAGCCTTTGCAATGTGGGTAGGTAGGTTAGGTTGTTACATTAGGAAGTGTTTCTGATAGAAGCTTGTAGCTTTGTGCAAACTTACCCAACATCCACCTCAAAAAAGTACCAGGAGGAGTAATTGGGCTGGGTGATGTGTAAGTCTGTGTCTTCTTTAGATAAAACAATTTTAAAGATTATCACAATGCTTCTTCATAAAAAAAGCTGGCCTGTAATTTATTAATTATGACAAAATTAATTTGGGGACCCAAATAAGCCCCAAATGCTTTAGAGATCAGCTGATGAGTTACCAACTTTTAGGGATGTAACTCAATCTCATGCTAAAATAGCCACAAGATGGTAAGGCTGGTCACAGTACTCATGGTGTCCCTGAAAGCCATGGGTATTTGGAAGCCCTCAAGATCCATCTGTAATGGGATGAGTCTGTGGGCCAATTTGTGAGGACAGTAGATGAAGTAGATCTAGTTTTTGCCATCAATCTAAGCAAGATGGAAACTTGCATGCCAGTTGCAAACCCTTTCAAAATCTTTCTCTGGTGCTGGAGAAAATTCAGGCTGCTCTGGCCAGCGAGATCATAGAAGTAGGATTATAGTCAATAACCATCTGCACCCTCCCCACATCTCACCTTCTTCCTCAGCACAACTCAAACAAATAAACTCAAGCTGTTTCAGGTTCCAGGACAGGAAGGGCAGTGTAAGCAAAACTGGAAAAGGAGATTACAAGAATGGGGGTGCAGGTGGGGAAGTCTACTGACAAGCTATGCTAAACAATGTTGTATAAGTAAATATTTAAAGTTTTTTTAAAAATAATTTCTTTTGCATATTTGATGGAGTTTGGATGTATTATCCTCCCAGGACTCATGTGGAAATTTGATCCCCAATGTTGCAGTGTTGGAAACTGATTGAGTCATGGGGGCAGATCCCTCATGAATGGATTAATGCTCTCCCTGAGTGGGGGGATTGAGTGAGTTTTCGCTCTATTAGTTCCTGTGAGAGCTCATTGTTTAAAAGACCTCATGGGGGCAGATCCCTCATGAATGGATTAATGCTCTCCCTGAGTGGGGGGATTGAGTGAATTTTCCCTCTATTAGTTCCTGCGAGAGCTCATTGTTTAAAAGACCTGGCACCTCCCCCCACTCTCTCTTGCTTCCTCTCACCATGTGATCTGCTTGTACCTGCCACCTGCCTGCTGCTTTCCACCATGAGTAGAAGCAGCCTGAGGCCCTCACCAGATGCAGCTGTCCCAGAACTGAGAGCCAAATAAACCTCTTTTCTTTATAAATTATGCAGTTCTATTACAGCAACATAAAAAGGACTAATAAAACATTCTATGATAATGCTAAGATAAAAAAAAGGCAAGGAAACATATCAAGCCTCTGGGCTTGTTTGTCTTCCATTTTGATGGTGTGGCGTGGAAGTAATTCAAATGTGAATGGACTATTACAGTTTAAATAAGCATACCAAGATCAATGCACTTATGAGACTCTGAGTATATGAGACCTGTTCTGTCAGGTAGATAATCAGTGTTAGATTTATAGGGAAAGTTGGTTAAAGCATGGTGTTATGCTACCAAGGTCAGGGGTTCAGATCCCAGTACCAGCCAGTTACCAAAAAAAAAAAAAAAAAATGATTTATAGGGAAAGGATTGTCAAATCTCCATGACCTAAAAGGACAGGGAGAAAA
>NW_007727999.1:31764-32791 GCF_000696425.1 Galeopterus variegatus | reverse complement strand
CTGAGTATATGAGACCTGTTCTGTCAGGTAGATAATCAGTGTTAGATTTATAGGGAAAGTTGGTTAAAGCATGGTGTTATGCTACCAAGGTCAGGGGTTCAGATCCCAGTACCAGCCAGTTACCAAAAAAAAAAAAAAATGATTTATAGGGAAAGGATTGTCAAATCTCCATGACCTAAAAGGACAGGGAGAAAATAGAAGTAATTCATTTGTATGATAGTGAGGTAGGAGGTGCTCAGTTTCCCTGAGGGTGGGTCTCCTTTGGGTCCTGAGTTACTGTTGCATGTTGCACTTATTTTCAGCACCAACACTGGCAGATTGAGACCATAGGAGGCAAGTTTAATCAATTTCAATGGTCAGCATACTCAGTAAAAAGGAGTTTGTTCTTAAATGACCTTCCACTAGAGGCTCTATAGAGCACTGAGTATATATTAAGATAAGATAGCCAGCCATAAAAGTTGGAAACCAGGACAAAGCAGGGTGGCTGCTCACTCTTGAGCCAGCCTGTCCTTTGCCTCTGAAGTATGTATTCCTTACTCATTCTATTAAACTTGCTTTTGCTTTCTACTCTGACTCTGCTCTTGAGTTCTCTCCTTCTGCAAAGTCAAGAACCTTATAGGGGACAGGGTCAAAAGGTCAATGACCCAAACTACCCCGACCCTCTCCTTCAGTATCAATAGAACTTTAGATACTTCACATGGACACCATGTGTAGTTAGATAACCTCTTAAGATAGCAATTTACATGTATTTTTCCCTGAACTTCTTTATATATGGTTCTTTCCCCATCAATAGAACTTTAGATATTTCACAGGGACACCATGTGTAGTTAGATAACCTCTTAAGATAGCAATTTATATGTATTTTTCCCTGAACTTCTTTACATATGGTTCTTTCCCCATTTCTCAGAGTCATTCACATAGTTCTCCTGAGAATTAAGGTTGTTTTTTCCAGGAAGTGAAAAAAATACCCAAAACAAGCAGAAACAATGTGCAGACTTTTTAACTTCCATAGTAAATCTTTGGGAGT
>NW_007727999.1:29284-30297 GCF_000696425.1 Galeopterus variegatus | reverse complement strand
CAGAGGCTGGAGGAAAAGAGAGCTGGGAATGTAAATTTTATGAAGGTGATGGTTCATTTTAATAATATAATTTTTTTGTTTTGAAACATAACTGACAAGTTAACATCAGGTTACTTCAGGCTGTCTCTTCTGTGTAAGGATTAAAGCAGAGGGAACTTCTTTATCATACCTATTGAAGATTTAAATTGGCCTATTCAGGATATTGGCTGTTATCTCTCTCTCCTGGTCTTAGAAGGCCAGACCACAACCTAAGTGATCTGGAACTTAGCAGGGGTGACTTCATTTTGGTTTTTAGTCTGGTCTGTTGGGGCCTAATGCAGGAACTTAGTCCAAAACAATGGCCTCTGATAATTTTTATACAAAAATTTCCCCATTTTGCCCAGGCTTTCATCTAGGCAAAACTTAGGGCATTAGCACCACTCTCAGTGACCATCATTCTGGGCTCCTGTCCTCAGCATGCCATTCATTCCATTCATAAGTTAAGGTGCCTTCATTGTCACCCATTTCTTTGCATTTCTATTGTTCCACCCTGTTTGATCATTTGACCTTTATGGATGGCTACACAAAACATTTAAAACTTTTGAGAGAATGCAGCATAACAGGAAAGTTAGTTTTATGACTATTTGGAATATAATATCAAGAGTTTGGAGTATGCTCCTTAGCCAGCATCCCCATGAACCAAAACAACTAAATTGAATAGGCAGATAAGAAGTCGTCTCATTTTAACCATGTAGCCTGTTCTTTATGAAGTAGGCTGCTCATTAACTTTTTGTAATGGAGTCTCTGTAATACCAGATGTATTTATCTCTGTGCAGCAAGAATTGTTAGCAACAGCACAGACTCTTCTCTGTTCGGTTAGTAGGTAATCTAGTATACATGACTGGGTTGAAGCAGGGAGTGACAATCTGCAAGTAGCTACTGATTTTGAAATTTTCACAACATCATCATTCTGTCAAGTGAAAGAGGAAGGCACATATAAGGAAGAATTAAGAAGGGTAAGAGTCTCATTATTA
>NW_007727999.1:10877-29049 GCF_000696425.1 Galeopterus variegatus | reverse complement strand
TTTTTTCTCTCTACAGTCATTTCCATTTTTGCCAAAGATCATCATAATGTTTGAGTGAGCAGAACTGAAGCCATTTTGGGACCAAAAACCACCTGGGCTGCAGGAAATGTTAAAAGACACAGTCATTTTCTTAGCATGCATTGATCTAAGTTCCTTCTCTTTCCATGTTTATTTGATATTTTGAACCTTGATTACAGGGCAAGATGACATTATTTACATAAATGTAAAGTTGTTTTCTAGTCAACCTGGAGCTGTGGACTTACACTGAGACATGTACTTTCTAGACCCTAGGAAACCAAGGAAAATATCAATCACCACTACCCTGATTCCACCCTTCTAGCAGGAGCCTAAGATAACACCAAAGATGGGAACAGAAACCAGATGGAACCTTGGCGAGACCTTGTACCTGGCTCCTTGCATGGGGTCTCCACAGCTCACATCCCCCTCCCTCCTGCTTTTCATTTCCCACACTCCATTCCCTCAACCCCTTCACTAAAACCCCCTCAGTAAAGAAGTCTTTGATAGGGCTTTAGCCTTGTCATTCTCCTTCGGGTTTACTGGAGAGATGGGTTAGCCTAACATCTCTCTCAGGCCACCCATATTCATGAATAAAAGCTGACTTCAAATTCCACCAACAATTCGACCTTTGTCTCCTTTGTTTTTGTCTGGGGGAAGGCAGCTGGACTTGGGTTCAGTAACAAGATTTTGACAAGCCTCAGCCAGGAGCTGAATATACAGGGGAAACAGATTTTGGCGAGCCCAAGCGAAGGTTTTTGTTTGGGGCAGACAGCCGGACTTGGACCTGGTAACAGTAAGACCAATTTGACTGGTTATTTACATAAATTCAGCAGGAAAAACTACACAAGTTTCTTTTACTGTTTTTTTTTTCCGCTGGAAATTTATCAAGGACTATCAGATTAGACTTTTAAAATCCTGACCCTTGGAAGCCAAACAGGCAGACATTAGACTTTGCCTGCCATCTGTGATATCTTAAGGTTCCTGGGCCTGCCAGGAAGTGACAACTTTTACTCATTCACTAGAAGGTTGAAAACCCTCGACGCCAGGCATTCTATGTGCGTTTTCAAATATGACCAGTGTTTCCAATTGTATCTTTTTAAAGAGAACAGATACTTATTGAACTTATGTAAATAACTATATTGCCATAAAAATAAGAATACTCACAAAGAGTTTCCAAATTCTATGGGGGTCATGTAGAGAGAAAAAGCAAATGTTTCTATTTCTGTTTACAAGACTATGCTTTACCAAATTGCTGCAAGCTATAGATAGCTTTAAATTTTTTTCCCTTAAATCTGGAAAACAAACATTAAAAAGAACCAGCAATGTTTTAAAACAAGCTGTAAAACCATAATTCTTCACCAATTCAGTCTCATGGTACTTAATTCTTGCTCTGTCTGATCTGATCTTGGTTAGCGGTTTCATAAACCCATCAGTTTCTTCACTAGAATTTTAGAAATTCAGTCCTTCCAGAATTTTAGAAACTCTTAAGTTATTAGAAACCTGTACTTGTCAGAGTATTTTTCATTCTTTCTGTGAACCTCCTTGATGACACAACACTTTAAAATTATAATTTCTTGCAAAGAGCTTAAAATGGTCATGACAAGAAAATTTGGTTATTTCTGTGGCATACAACAATTTAAAATAACCAAAATTATGACTGATAACATTACACCAAGACACATCAGATTTTTTGGAATCTTACATAATTTTGGAATGTATATTAACAGCATATCTATATAACTCAAAGAAGTTTAAGCATCATTTATTGTTTTGCATATAATTTAACCTATCAGATAAACACAATTGGTTTTAATATCTCTCCTTGATAGATTCCTTGAGAAGCTCCAGGGCTCTTTGGAACACCTCAAAATTAGTTTGTCAGATATCAAAGGTTTCAAACAATTAAATAGGATCATAAATCAATGAAATAAAACTAAAGTGAGAAAAGATTTCAAAGGCAAAAAGCACAAGGGATTGGCTTGATAAAATATGGAGTCTGTTGGGCCGGCCCCGTGGCGCACTCGGGAGAGTGCGACCAAGGGAGTGCAGCTGCGCTCCCGCCGTGGGTTTGGATCCTATATAGGGATGGCTGGTGTGCTCACTGGCTGGGCGCAGTGCGGACGACACCAAGCCAAGGGTTGCGATCCCCTTACCGGTCACAAAAAAGACAAAAAAAAAAAAAAAAAAAAATGGAGTCTGTTGCCTTGGCAGTCACCTAAAAGGTAAAGAAAAACTTTCACAGTTTTGTTTTGTTTTTTTAAATCAGGAGCAGATCAGTGCTTTAAGAAAACCCTGTTGTTCCAACACAGGGGAGCAAACTCTAGCTTTGCATTGGTGTACTTTTTGATATTAATGCTCAATTTCTAGAAAAGATAAATAACTCCCTTCTAATTTTAACCAACTTGGTCACACATAAAATTCCTTTTGACATTTTACCTTATGACAAAGATTTATTTCCTTTATAATTTTGACTGCACAAAGTTCTCTCATACAGAAGGAAAAATGACTCTACTTTCGATTTCCTTTACCCAAAATACATCCTCATACTTATAAGTTATTTTTGCATCTCTCCTACTTACTTATTTCTTTCTACCTTGTTTTTATTTTCTTCCTAACCTCTGAATTGGACAAAACTGATCCTTTTTAACAAAAATATATCTGCATGTCTTTTTACAATTTCTCATCAAAAAAATTTTACTTTCCTTGTACATGTTGCATACAGAATTGTTTCCCTATTTTTAGTAGTTTTGATTACATATATTAATTAGAATTTTTAACTCTTAGTAACCTTAAATGTTAAAACCTAAGAAGTATTCATTTTAAACTGATTGTCACATACCAACATTTTATGAATCTACATTTCACAATTTCTTGACATATATTAATTAGAATTTTTAACTCTTAGTAACCTTAAATGTTAAAACCTAAGAAGTGTTCATTTTAAACTGATTGTCACATACCAACATTTTATGAATCTACATTTCACAATTTCTTGAAAAATGTACTTTTTCATAGAACAATTTTTTTTGTTTACTTAAAGATCCAAATATATATAGCTTTCTTATACCATGTAAAAATAATGTGTCAAGGTATACAAACTTTAACATTATGCTTAGTAATTAATGTTTTGTATTTTAACCTATTTAAAAATGACCCAGACATTTAATGAGTATCTATTACTTAATTTTACCTTAAAGTTTCAAGTTACCAAAGACTTGTTAAAATTATGAAGAGCTCATTTATAAACATTTAAGCCTGATTTGCTTATTTTTAACAACTACGATTGAACTGTTCATGAAAATTCTGAGACATTGAACAAACTAACCATCATCTCAAGTTATTGTCCTATTAACCCTTTTTCACAGCATGCAAATACTGGGCAGTTGCTACATAAGCAAGAACTCTAAAGTTAAATACATAGGTGTTTTGCTGATCAGAAGACACAGCTGTTTTAATTAACCCCAAAATAGAAAACTAGCCTTATTAACCTAAGATTTACCCAAGTCACACGAACTAAAAAGCATTTGAGTTAGGTTATTTCCAATCCCCTCCCCCCTTTTTTTCTTTCATAAAATATTTGATTTATGAGTTTTTTTTAAAAGTCCAATTAATTAGAGCTCTTTCATATATTTTCGTAGAGAAATCACATACACAAAACACATATAGACACACAGACAAAAGCTGATATTATAGCTTTTATTTAGATTTTTGACAGTTTTAAAAAGAGTTTCTCTCCCCCCTTTAGATAATCAATTCTTCAATACCTCATTTAATTTCTCAAAGTGACTGCTTGTCAGGAAACTCTAAATTCCAAGGGGATGACTTCCAGAGAAAAAAAGTAGACAATTTGCTCAAAGAAAGAGAGGTGTAGGTAAAAGCCCAGTGTGGTGCAGGAATATCAGATCCTTCTGCCCCTTCCTGTGCAGGTTGTGAGTCAGGTAATCAAGGAAGACCCTCGCAGCTTTATGCAAGGTCGACATACTTTATTCTTCAGATGTGAGCTTCACAGACATGCTTTATTCTCAGACACAGCTCAGGCTCTGCTCCGCTGACCCTCCATGCTCTGCCCTCCGTCCAGGCTCCGCTGACCAGCAGTTCAGAGCAGTTACCTTTATATTTTTAGTACACGATAGCGATCACAAGCCAAGCATTACATAGTTACAACAATCATGCTGGATCAATAAATGGGCACACATGTGCAGTTACACTACTCTTATTATAACTCGTTTCTAGTGAATGTGCTGAATCTTGCCCATTTGTAACAGATGAAAGGCGAGACAGCCTGTCTAAACTTTTCTACTTTCCTTACACCCAGGTAAGACAATTTACAGAAAAAAAGCACCTTAAATAAAGGTAGGATTTGTTACGTAAACTTTAAGTCAACGTCTTCCCCATTGCAAAAGTTTCTAGTGGTTTAGGGGCAGAGAGGGAGACAGTGAAGATTTTCTTTATAAATGTAAATTTCTTTTGCAAAGAGTTTCAAAATAGCCAACTAGATGTCAGAAAATTGTATTTTGGACACTGATTTAGTTCCATAATCAGTCTTTTCAACTTATCTTATTTCGTAGATTGTTTACTTGAGGGCAGGGACCTATGATGAATATGGCAAAGAAAATCATTTTCTATGTCTGCTTGACCTGGAAAGTCCTAAGTTTAATAAATACTTTAGCCTTTTTTTGTCTTTGTGTTGGGATAGTAACTAATCAAAAAGATTGTTAGATTAAATTTTCTCATCAATTAGTAGCTTAAGCTTTTTATTTGGTCTTTGATGAACACCTTTCAAAGAGACAATAAAAATTTTTGCTATCTTATTAGAAGTTTCTGTGTGGGCCTAATTCAGGTGCCCTTATTTTAAAATTCACTTTAGCCCTTCCCAGAACCAGAGCCACTCCCCAAAACAGCCAAAAGAAAGATTTAGATAATGCCTAAAGAGCTAGTACAGGTTTGTCTATGTCCAAATGGGGTGCAACCTATATTTCTGCCCAGCCATATTAAACTAGCCGCAAATGGGTTACAACCCTCATTTCTGTCTGTCTATATTTCTAGGACTCCTAACCTGCACATGTAGGCCCTATAAGTTGTGTGCCCCCAACAGATAGAAAGTCAAGCCAAATACTTAGGACAAAAAAAAACAAACAGGAAAGCACAATAGCTGTTCACGAGAGGGGAAAGATCAAACTTTGGAACATTCCACATGACGGTCATCATAATTCTGAATTATTTTTTAGTAAGATTTTGCCACTTTTGTAAATATTTGCAGCTTCTGGGGCCCTAATTCTTATACATAAAAAAGACAGACATACCAGAAGGCAGAGTACTCAGATCTTTAGAAATTAGGATCCCATTCTTATGTAGGATCTTGGTTTTCTCAGAGCCAAGATGGTTTGGCTCTGAGATCTCCTTGACCAAACTTAGCCAATGATTTTCCAGTGTCTTTCTGACCTACTCAGACTCCTGAAGCCTCCTTACCCAAGCATGCAATTACTAAAACTGCAGCCCTTTTCGCTAGTGACTTGTCAGATATCTCAAACCCAAAGGTTATATGCCCCACCATTGCACAAACTAACCCATAGCACCCCCAAAGCTGACTAGATCAGGGAGCTCAAATGCAAAGAGAGCAGAGCTCAGGCCTGAGAAGGACTTACAACTCTCGGGGATTCATGAGGAAGACAGTGATCCCCAGAATAAAGGAGGTGGCAGCACCTTTTCTGCATTCCTCTAGGAATCTTGGGGGTCATCAACAGTTTCCTTCACATCCCCTTGTGGTAGCCAGAACAGTCAAAGGACAAAACTACAACGAATTTAGTTAAAGATCTAAATAGGCTTTGTTGCGATCCATTTCTCAAGATATTTTCAAGTAAAGAGCCTGTAGATGATAGGCATAAAATCAGCTGGTGTGGAAAAAGAGGAGCACCTTCCAATTTGGAACCTTTGTTTCTCATTATGGCTCTTTCATGCAAGTCAAGCTAGTGTGACGGATCTATGTGCTGCTTATGGGCATTGCTCCTTTGGATTTCACCCCAAAGCTGGTCAGCCTTCTTACGAGTCTGTCTCTCCAAACTGCCCAAACAGTAGGGTGCTTGCAGGTGCTGGGGGATCAGCCCTTACATTGCACTTCCTGGCCAAGCAAGAATTTTAACAGTGTATGGGTGTCCCTATGAGAACGTTACATGCTGTGGACTGCAGCGTCCCAGTACTTCCCAGCTTCTGGTTTCCAGCAAAAGCCATGTGTCTGGAGGGAGCAAATGTCTCTATCTTGAGAGCAAGAGTGCACTCATGTAGTTACAGAAAACTAAGAAGAGGTTGTCTATCCTGAAGAAGCCCAGAGGATCCAGATTAAGAGCTACTAAATTAACCCTGCCCAATAACCCAGAAATAAGACTTACCTTGTCATTCAAGGCAGGAACTCTTATTCTGAGAGGGTAGAAAAAACTCTCTGGTAAAGAGGCAACCAGCTCCAATAAACTGAACCTCGACCTACATATGGGGTAGAACCAGTCAGGTATAAACAATAAGGGATCTGTGAGGACCATGGAGAATTGGAGGGTGGGTATCCAATAATGTAAAAGCATTTACATTCAAAAATTTTTTTAAAAGAAAAGGAATTGTGTTGGCCCTACAAAACAAATCTGCAGGTTGCTATTCTGCCTATGGAACACAAATTTGTGACCCTCAGCAATGTGAAGTCAGAGAAGGGGTTTTCGTGTGACATCGCTGTGGTTTGATTTACATCTTACAAATGAAGCTGGTTGATTCTGCTGTAGTGAGGAGAATGAATTGGAGAGGGAGCAAGCAGAAAAGCAGAGGGAGTAATCAGGAGGCTATTACCACGATCTACAGAAGGAAATGTGTTAATTTAGAATAAATTGGTAGCAGAGATCAAGATAAATGAATGAATTTGATAGGTTTTCTGCAGGAAGAATGAACAGCACTTTTTTGTATGTTCACATACAGAAAATGGTTGAGTTTTTCTTTTAAAAAGTTCTTTAAAAAGTCAGTGAGCTTTTGTGTTTTCTTTCCTCTGGCTTGATTCCTTGATTTTCCTAATATTACTGATACATATTTTTATATACTATATTTTATATGATGTTACTGTCTAAAATTAACTGGATCGGTTTATGCTCCTTCACTAAGGGAAGCTGGCACATGGCCAACTGGGCTGGGCATACTGAGTTTCAGTTTCCTTTCTCTGTGGCTCTGATGTTGCAAGGCTGTGGAAGCATTTTCTGCTTCCATTTGTGTGTGCTCGCTACTAGACAGAGCAGCTACCCTCAGCTCCAGCGCCTGTACCAGTTCTACAGACAGGTAAATGACTTGCTGCTTTTCACTTTTCCTAGCAACTTGCAAACAAGAGTCTCTCTTTCTCTCTCTTTTTTTTATTAAAAAAATATTTAAAATGAAAATCTAGCTAATGATTTTTCTTGCTGTCTGTTTACCTTGTGTTGGCTCATTTTTTGTGTTACATAGATTAAATAAGAGGCATAAATGCAAGCTTTGTGACAGTACATATTGTCTTTCAATATTTAATAGAAAATGTATTTGTTTTTTGACTAGATTGAGAAGTATGGCAGTGACAACTCGTTTGACATGGTTGCAAGAAAAGATCCTGCAAAATTATCTTGGAGGAAAGCAGTTTAGCCTTCTCTATAAGGCTAGTGTCCATAAATTCTCTGGTCAAAACTTGCTGCAGAAATGCTGTCATCAAGGACCTACTATAGCATTGATTTATAGTGAAGATAATGTTATTGGAGCATATGTGCAAGAGAGTTACCAGAAAGGAAAAAATGCTTCCATCATCCTTTTTGCTCTTAAAGAAACCGAGATTTCAGAGTGTAAAAAAGGACCTTATGTACTATTTTCATTATTTTATGACACTAATTCAGAATTACAGTGTGGTTACAATGGTGGAATCCAGATACATCTACCTAGAAAAGAGATTTATATGGACTCAGATATAGTGAATGACCTTGGGCTACCTCAAAAACCGATTTCCTTTCAGGAATGTGAAGTTTTTCGATGTGAAGGTAGGTTTAATTAGATAATCCTATACAGAGCTTTCCTCTGCATGTTTGGTGGGTTCGAGCTGACCCATCTTTTTAAGGAAAAATGACCTTTTCACTTGTCCTTATTTCTGGATGGCCCACACTGAAACATGGCCACAAATTGCTTGCTAAGATACAACCACAGTCAAATACATATGTATTTGTATTAAGAACACTTAACATAAGATCTGTCCTCTTAACAACTTTTTAAGTATACCCTACAGAATTGTTAACTATAGGCACTATGCTGTACTGTAGATATCTAGGACTTAATCATCTTGCATAACTATAATTTTACACCCTTTGACCAACATCTCTCCCTTCCCCCCTCCCCACAGTCCCTGGCAACCAACATTATAACTCTTTGTTTTTATGAATGTGACTATTTTATATTCCTCTTATAAGTGGGATCATGTAGTATTTGTTCTTCTATGTCTCATTATTTCACTTAGCATAATATCTTCCAGGTTCATACAAATTACAGAATTACCTTCTTTTTTAAGACCGAATAATACCCCATTGTATGTATATATCCCATTTTTTAAATCCATTCACTCACTGATGGACATTTAGGTTGTGTCTATGCTGCAGTTTTCACTATATCAAAAGACCATAATTAATTTACTTGTTTTTCTACCAAAGGACATTTAATTTTTCCTATTGTAAACAATGTTCCTGTAATATCTTCATGCATGTAACTTTGTGCACAAAAATACTTCTTTCTGGTGACTTTCTGGAAGTGCTGTTTAAGGATTATGTGCATTTACATTTGAATAGATACCTTACAAAATCTTCAGTTGTCTATACTTTCCCCAACAGTCTCAACAGTGTTTTGAAAGTTTATTTTCCTGTATCTTTGCCAATCTTTGATATTATCAAACTTTAGAATATTTGCCAATTTGATGGTCAAAAAATGGCTTCTTATTTCTGTTTTTGCTTATCCCTGATTATTAACACGTGTATGTGCATTGGCCATTTACATTTCTTCTATGAAATTCTTGTTTATATCTACCCATTTTAAAGAAGGGCTCCTGGGAATATTTCCTGAGTATTTGTATGTTCCAAACTAATTGTATGTGGTCTTTATACGTGAATGATTATCAGAGTACAGAATTCTTGTATCACATTTTATATTGGGGGATATTGTAATGTTTCCACAGTATTGATATTGCTAAAACTTAAGACCAGGTTTATTTATTACATTTGTTGTTTCCCTTTGAGGGATGTGCACTTTCTTCCTAGCTGCCTTAAATATTTAAAAAAAAAAATTGTTGAAGTCCAGTAAATTTTCCTGAATATGTCATGATGTTGGCCATCCTACGTAAGTTAAATAAACTTTTTATTGAAATATAACATTAACAGAAAAGTACACAGTTAATAAGTGTATTAACTGACAAACTTTTACAAATAGAACACCCTCAGGTAACAACTACTCAGATGAAGAAATAGATTATGAGCATCATTTCAGAAGTCTCTTATGACTCTTTCTAGTTATTACCAACTAAAGTTAACTGCTATTCTGTTAACTTTAACAGAATATCAACACTAATTGATATTTTCTATTTTTGAATGTTATATATATGAAATAGTCTGCCCTCTTTCATTCAATATTATGTTTGTGAGACTGAGCTAATATAGGGGATTGGATTTAAACATCTGACACCCCCAAATCAGATATTTTACCTGGTATCAAACTATATTTCAAAGATAAAGGCAATTGAAAAGAATTCTCAGAGAAGGCAGAAAGAGTACGGGGATATTCTGTGTGGCTGTCCAGATCCTTCTGTTCCATAATGGACATGCACTTTCTGTACAAGAACAACAGGTAGGGCTTTTAAGTGAGGTTTATGGGCCATCTTGCATATTGGAGAGTAATTAGGTTATGGAACATTTATATACCAGCTTGAATGATATTTTCCCAGAAGGCATGCCTCCTAAATCCACAGAATCTGGATTTATTTATTTATTTACATGGCTAAGTTAGTAATTCTTAGCCATGGATATACTGTTAAGAGATGAGTACTCTTCCTTACAGGAAACAGTAGTCTATTTACCAGGACATAAAATTATCAGCATATTTGTAAGGAAATTAGACTGGGTCACTTGTCCTTCTTAAGAATGTACCCCAGTAAAGTAAGTGAATGTATTGCAGTCTGCTTTAATTCCAACCTCTGTAGTGATTAATCCATATTATTGTAGGTAGCAATCATATGTTCCTTTTCATTTTCAGACAGTATTCCATTGTGATGAATGCATCAGTTTTTTTTTTTCTTTTTTTAAATCCAATCGCTGTTGGTGGACATTTGGATTTTCCAGTTTTGGGCTATTACAAATAATAATAATAATACAAACAATACTGTTATAAACATTCTTATACATGTTTTTTGGTTCACCCATATAAATATTTTTTGAAGAATCTAAGAATGAAATTGCTAGGTTATAGGGTATGTGTATGTTCAGCTTCAGTGGATACTGATAAAATTTTCCAACATCATTGTACCAGTTTCTCTTACCACAAGTAGCGTATGAGTTTCCATCACTCCGAATCTTCTCCAACACTTTGTGTTATTAGTTTTATTTATTTATTTATTTTGGTGACTGGCTGGTAAGGGGATCTGAACCTGTGACCTTGGTGTTATAAGGCTGCACTCTAACCAACTGAACTAGCCAGCCAGCCCATCGCCTTAAAGATATTAGGCACTGTGATATGTGAGTGGTGGTATGACATTTAGTGAATTTGGCTTTCTTTGATTACACTGGATAGCAGTTTATTTTACATTTTAAACTAACCAATTACTATATTAATTTATCCCTTTTCATGTTCTAAAATTTATCTTTATATTTTTATTAATTATTTTAATATTTCTAAGATTTCTTTCTTTATTCTTTTGTTTCTATTTTCACTTTTCAAAACTCTTCCTCTTTCTTGTCATTAATGGAATGTGCTTTTATCACAAAGTTGACATGAAATGTCTATATATTTTTTCTATATCTTTATAATTGTGGTTTTTAATTTCCTTTTGGATATTAAAGTTAAGAGAGTGCTTTTAAAAATCCTACAAGGTTAATTTTCTGTTTGTTTATACTTGTAATTTTCTAGTTTTATTATATCGTAGTCATTAAATGAAGTCTTCATGATTTCTACTTTTGGTAATTTAATGAGATTTATTTTGTTACTATACACATGGCCATATTTATAAATGATTTATATGATGTTCTTCTTTTGCAGTTTAGAGAATTGCCAGCATTGCTATTTCTGATCTTTTCAGTTTTAAATCCATCATAAAAGAGTGTCGCTTTCCAAGAACCAAAAAAATTCTGGGCCTTAGTCTCAGTGGTTGGGGTTAGTCCTTGGCCCAGCCCTGAACCATTCTCTGTGCTCTGACTGGCTAGGCATGAATCCTACCTTCTCTTCTGGAGCCAGGAATAAAATCAATTGAACTGCTGACACTACAGTTTTGCAGTGCCTACCTTGACTCTAGCTCTAGTGTCTTCAAATGAGATGATGTTAATGAGATTTGCCAGAATTTTCTCCACCTGCTTTTCACTATACTACACTGTTCTCATGGAAAGGCTATTTATGTATTTGTCTTTAGTGAATTCAGTGACATTCATTCAGTCAATCAGTCATTCAACAACTTCTAATTTACATTATTCTTTGATTACTTCCCTAGATTTATTGGACCAAAGAAGGATAGCAGAGGTCACTAAGTAAGTCAATGTTTTTAACATTCTCTTACTGTGTTCATTGTCTTTGACCTATTTTATGATAGATTCGATGAATAAAATTGGTAACATAATTCATCACAGAAAACTTGTGGATTATCAGGAACAAACTGTAACTATATGTATAATCATAAAACAATTTGATGAGAGTATTGTGAAAACAAAAAGAACACAGTATAGGGAAGAAATTTCTAAGGTCTGCATTTTGCTTAGAATTCTTGCAGTTCAAATTTCAACTACTTTAGAAAATTGCAGTGCAACGAGTTGTTGGCCTGTGAGGAATACCTACCATGAACTTCAAGAACATGTTAGAAATGATCTACTTTCCTAAACTTCAAAAGCAACATATTATATTGTGATTTTTGAAGCTTATTGTTGAATAATAATTCATGTTTAACATAGCTGTTATTTATTCCTATATTTTCGTGGTCTAGTAGCTTAAGGTTTTTAAAGTTTTATGTCTGATTGGCATTAGTTACAAGTGTTATTATTGCTTTTCCTTCTTTTAGAGTCGGATTTGAGGTAGGGTAGTCTCATGTCTATTTATACAAGAAGGCAAGTTGCCAATCCATAATAATAATACATATGAGAAAAAAGAATTCTAGGAAAATTTATGGTATGGTCTTGCATCCTAACCTCAGTCAACTGCTAAAAATCGTCATGTCTATACAGTCTCAAGATGACCTTATTATCTACCATAAGAACTTATAAACCATATGGAGACCTGGTTCAACAAATAAGAATTCTGCTTGTGGGTCCAAGTGGAGCTGGGAAGTCTAGCTTTATCAACTCAGTGAAGTCTATTTTCCGAGGCCATGTAACACATCAGGTTTTGGTGGGCTCTGATACAACTGGGATATCTAAGAAGGTAAGTAACATTTTAGGTCACCCAACATTTGATTCTTTTTTCAAATTAATTACATTTGGAAAGCCTTTTGCTGATCAACTTCATTACATGTACACTTCATCTCAACTTCCAATTTTAAAAAAATGCATAAAGTTTTTTTTTCTCCCCTCTGCAGTACAGGACATATTCCATTAAGGATGGGAAAGATGGCAGCTCCCTGCCATTTATTTTGTGTGACTGTCTGGGGCTGAGTGAGGAAGATGAAGGCCTGTGCATGGAAGACATATTCTACGTCATAAAAGGCCACATTCCTGACAGATACCAGGTAAGATTTGGCTAATCATGGAGGAATTATAATTGATTTTTAAAATTCTTATTTTTTGCCTACTATCTACAACATCAGACTCTAGTCTAGTTTACTGCATCAGAATTTATCTTCTTAAACTATATTTGTTCAGGGTCCTTTGTCCCTTTTGATTTTTTTTCCCACAAAGAATACAAACATTCAAAGGACTCTTCTGTCATAGCAATCATAACAGCTATGAATACTATTCTACCTTCAATTGCTTTTGGTTACGTGAAATAGGAATCTACCTACACCAACTTACCTACATGGATAATTTTTCTTATGTAGAAGGAAGTCTGAAGGCAGGCAGTCGGGGCTCAGTGTGGCAGCTCTCTGAGGTTATTAATTTCAGAGATCCTTTTGAGTTTCTGAGACCCTCAGAATCGGGTGCTGTGAACTGAATGTTTGTATGTCTCCAAAATTCATATGTTGAAGCCTTAATCCTCAATGGTATGGTATTTGGTATTTGGAAAGAGGCCTCTGAAAGGTAATTAGGTCATGAGATTAGTGCCCCTTTTAAGAAGAGACATGAGAGAAGTGATCTCTTCACCACGTGAGAATAGAAGATGGCTATCTGCAAACCAGGAAGAAGGCTCTCACCAGACACCAAATCTACTCACCCCTTGATCTTGGACTTCCCAACCTCTAGAACTGTGAGAAATAAATGTCTGTTGTTTAAGTCATCCAGTCCATTGTAATTTGTTATAGCAGCTCCACCTAAGACATGTGGATTTCATTTTTACACTTTCAAGATGTTCACACTGAGCTCTGTCAGTGTTCAGCCAAAAGGAAGGGGGAAATCCAAAGAATCACTTGTCTGTCTTTTAAAAATAGTTTCTAGTCCTTTTTACAAACATCTAAATCTTGAATTAACCATTACTTTACCTTGTTCCAAATGGATAGTCAATTGTGCCAACATCTTCCACTGAATGCCTTTTGTATTTTTTTCCTACCAAATATAGGGTCAGTTTCTGTACTCTCTAGTTAGTTCTGTAAACTTATTTATCTAATCCATTATATGATTTAAATTTCCATATTGTTTAGTTGTTTTAGCTACCATAGCAATCAATTATGTCTTGATAAGTCACTGGACAAGTCACATTCACTATGCATTTCTCATATTTGTTTTTCTTGACAATTCTCACATGTATACTTTCCTAAGTAAGCTGTTTATGTTATGTTTGATTGTTTGTGTTTGATTTATTGTTGTTTTGATTGAAATTATTTTAACATATCATATTGAAAGTTGATTTACAGCTTTAAACATACAGTGTGTTTATTCAAAAACACAGCATGTTTTATATTTCTATTCATGCAAGGTTCTTGCATTCTTTAGTATAAAGTTATCTTGTAGGTGCTGCTGAGTTTATTTTTAAATAATCTTTTGTTTTGCTTTAAATATTCTTTCTTTAAAAAAACTTTTTCTGTTATAGAGAATTTTAAACCTACGCAAAAGTAGACAACATAGTTTATGAATTCCATGTGTCAGCTTCAAAAATTTGTGACTCACAGCCAGTCTTTCATCTATATCTACTTCTCTTCTTTTCTCTTGTATTATTGTGAAGCAAATTCAAGAAATTATAATATTTCATTCATAATTGAAAATACATTTATATGCATATTAATATATACATAGGAACATGTGTATCTTTCCTCAAACATAGCCATAATGCCCTCATCATACCTGAAATTTACAATTTTCTTATCTTATCAAATATGTTCAGATTTCTAATTGCCTTTTAAGTACCAGTATTTTTAAATAGTTTATTTGAAAAATAGTACAAATAAGTCTATCTAGCCTCTTTTAACCTGTGCATTCTGTTTTTATCTCTTTTGTTTTTTTCTGCAGTTTGTTTTTGAAGAAATCTAGTTTGTTTTGCAGACTTCTTTATAGCCTGAATTCTGCTCTTGGCATTCCTCAGTGTAGTTTTACATGGTCCTCTGTTTTCTATTTATTCTGGAAATTGGTAGTTGAATCTAGAGGCATGTTTTGATTCTGACTGTACCTCATAGATGGTGGTATGTTTTTCCATGAGGCGGTGCACAATTATGTGCTCAATGCCTAGACCCATTTATTTATTAAGTTGTAAAAATAGTGATATTCTATTTATATCATTCCTTTATCATTTCGCATATAAAAGAGAAACTTCCCCTCATTCAATATTTGATTACCTAGTGGTACAGCTTACAATGGAAAAGCGGGATATATGCTTAATTTTTTCCTCCTTTTTACAAGCTTTTGAAATAATAAGTTGTTTCCTTAGTATTTGCCAGTTGTGAACAGTTATTATTTAATTATCATTATGATCTCAATATGAATTGAACATATTTTGTGAGTTTCAGTCCATTGTAGTTTTTCTCATACAGATGCCAAATGTACCTTCTCGGACCAGTGGGAGCCTCTGCAATTTGAATCCTGAGTCCTTTTGACATGAACCTAAAAGTCTTTCCTTGATTTCTGGTATGCCTAGATATCTCAGCCACATCTTGTGTATTGCGTATTTCCTGCCCCAGATTTTAAATCACTTATTTCTCCTGTAAGTCCTGGTCGTGGGCATCAAAACTGTCCATTACTACTTAATTGGTTATAGTTTCTTGCCCTTTTCAGTAGAGAGAGTTAAGAAATATACGTTTTTATGATAAAATACATTATAACAGAAACTTCTCCTTAAAACTCAGGACTAGAGACTTTTTACTTAATCTCTTCTATCTTACGTCTGTATCTGCTTTCTCTCAAACTGAGAATTCCCATTCTCGAGGGCACCAGAAATGACAGAATATCATGTCACAACTCATTTGCTTTATCTCACATAATATTCACAATAGTTTTAGAATAAAAACTCTATCAGTATCATGGACAATCTAATCACAATGATATTTAGTATCATTTAATATAATCACAATAAAAACTGGAAATGCATTTAGTATCCTCGTAGGGGATACAAAGTATTGATTTTTAAAGTTAATAAGAAATAGTTCCTCTGTGTAGTTATGACCCCAAATGGATGCAAATTTTCCTTGTTTAATTTAATTTAGGGATTGATTTAATTTTTTTTATGTTTGTCAGTTATATGGCTTTAAAGTCAAATCTACAAAAGAAGGTATATTCAAAGAACTACCTCTCTTCTCTGCCTCCTCGAATAAATTCCTCCCCTCATCTTTTAAGTAACCATATGAACTTTATAGTTTGCTTGCTTTTTCATATATAAGAAAACACGTATAGGTTTATGGATTCCCCTTTCTTAGAGAAGGGTAGAATACTATATTTTATAGATATATCAAACTTTTGCTGCTACAAATAGTCCTGCAGTTAATAGCCTTGTACATACGTGATTTTGTATTTTTTCCAGTATGTCTGTGAGACAGGTTCCCAGCAGAGGAATTGCTGGTTCAAGATAAAGTCTTCTTGCTTTGAACCACTTTCCTTTTTCGTGCTCTGTCTGATGGCACCAGCTTTCTTTCTGAATCCTCCAACTTTTGCCCACATTTCTTCTTTGACCTAGAACACTTTCTGCCTTCCCCTTATCCCCTTTATCAGAATCTCTCTCCCTATTTTTAGCTCTCAGATGACATGCCCCTTCCTCACAGAAGCCTTATCTGGCTAGGTGAAAGGATTGCTAATTACTTGCACAATGACTGTCTTCTTTTCCAGCTTGTTGGTCTCATATTATCAGAGACCTGTCTGTTTTGTTCACTTGTACAGTGCCTGGTATATAGCATGTGCTCACAAAGATTTGTTGCACTAATATATCTCTTTATGTCTACCTTCCAGTTTAATTCCATGAAACCAATCTCATCAAGTCATCATAACTTTATCGATGCCCCACTGCTGAAGGATAGAATCCATTGCGTGGCATTTGTATTTGATGCCAACTCTGTTGAACACCTCTCTGGTGAGATGATAGCAAAGATCAAAAGTGTTCGAAGGGAGGCGATAAAGTGTGGTGAGTCTCATTCCACTTTGTTACTAAGGGTAATTGACTAGACTATAACATGGAATGGTTTTTGGACAGGAGGAGGAACTTCAGTTATTGCATATTTGAATCTTCCCAAGCCTACCGGCGTGGTTCAATCCAATTGAGCACTCACTAGCTGTAAGACCTTGTGCAAATGGCAAACTTTCTGTGCCTCAATTTCCTAATCAATAAAATCAGTATAATAAGAACGCTTGCCTCAGAGATTCTTTTTTTTACAAGGATTAAACAAATTAATGTATATATGAAGAGTAGTACAATCCTAACTACCTGCTAGGCCTATATCCTGGCATGCATTTACTGACCAAGAGTCATAGATTTCCCTTGGACCCTTAATGATTAGAAAGTGGAAAGGAACATTTCAGTAAGAAGGAGGAAAGTAAGATGTTTGGTAGGGAGAGGTAGCATAAAGGGTTTGGAGAAGGTAAATAGGATAAGGGAATTAGGGTACCCCACTCTAGCTTTTCTTGGGCGCATCCATTTTGAGTGGGAAAGAGCCCATTTATCAAACCTTGATTAAGTTAGAAGAAGAGAGTGATTGACTTATCTACTCACTGAAATTTAAAACCTTACAAAGGTGGTATGCAGGGAGGGGCTTGCTAACACTGTAAATAGGAGCAGTTTATTTGTGATGTGCTGACACATTCTGTCTCTTTGAGGCGTCTTCTTTGTCACCTTGTTTACTAGAGCCCTTAGTTTTTTCTCTAGTCTCCAAAAAACCACAACTGTTTGGACAGGCTATGAAATCATTCAGCAATATTGTAACATAAATTTCAGTTACCTCTTCCAAGAGGTGGTTTCATTTGAAATCTCATTGTTCACCACAGAAGGAAATGAAGGTGACTTCCCAAGTCATAGAAATTTCAGGTACTAATGAATTGTCCAGGGTGACTTTTTGGAGAGTTTTGGGAGTAGGAGAATTTCCAGAATCTAAAATTGATCTATAGATAGCCTATTGCATAATTGATAATTGATTAACTCAACGCTCATGCTGTCTGAAATGATAAAAATCATATGTGTCTGTTTGGCATAGGTGTGGTTCATGTGGCTTTGCTCACTCACGTGGATTGCATGGACCTGATTACGAAAGGTGACCTTATAGACATATACAGATGTGTGCCTGTGAAGTCCAAGGTAATGAATGATGCTTTTTTTTTTTTTTTTTTCTTTTTTCCGTGTCCGGCAACGGATCGCAACCCTCAGTGTTGCCCCCGTACCG
>NW_007727999.1:2609-9877 GCF_000696425.1 Galeopterus variegatus | reverse complement strand
TCTTTTTTCCGTGTCCGGCAACGGATCGCAACCCTCAGTGTTGCCCCCGTACCGGACCGGGGCCGGCGACGGGATCGCAAGCCTCGGCATTGCTCCCGCGCCTCGCTCAGCCAGTGAGCGGGAGCCGGTCTGTACGTGGGATCCGAACCCTCGGACGGGAGCGCTGCCGCGCTTCCCAAGCGGGCGCACTATCCAGTGCGCCACCGGGCCGGCCCTGAATGATGCTTTTTGTAAATACATTTTCTGGGGTGTGTTGCTATAATCACTTGATATTACTGTGCATAAAAATAAAAATAAAAATAAAAATAGATACCTACTGAATTTAAGAAAAATTAAAAAATTGTTTGAATAATTAGTGCTCATTTCCCAAGTTTTAAAAATTAAACATATATTTATCTTTACAGTGACACAGGTAATTTTATTCATTATAATCTAATTCAATTAGGTTCGATTCAACAAATATTTGGCCTTTTAAAATACATCTGTAAAGACCTAGGAAGAGCAGGATTTAGTCATTAATTGTGAAAAACAGTCATAATTACTATTAGATTTACATTCTGTATTTGTGAAAAAAATAAAGTTCCTTGTTACAAAACCTGGATCTAACTTGAGAATATGAGTGTGTATGTGACAGAGACAGATTTTGGAAAAAGTTTAGTAGGACTTTTCAGCATCTCCTGTTCTTCACTCCTTTCACCTTAATTTTACCTTCTGTTTTTATTTCTAATGTACTTGATTTTAGTCTCTTTGGGTGCCCATTTAATGTTGTATTCTTTAACCAAAAGCCAAAAATTTGGTAATTAATGCTATATTAATATGATATGATTGAGTATGATAAATATGTGAAATGACTAAAAATAAAGTTTTGAAGGTTTAGAGGAGGAAAATACTATGTTAAGGGGATGGGGGAAGATTTCATTAATGAGGGGGCACTGGGAAATGACTTTCAAGGAGGAGCTGTATTTTAGGAAGTGCAGAAACAAAGGGGAGATAAAAATTGAGGCCGTGGGGACAGTATAAGACAATATATCAGTAGAGGGAAAGGCAGCATATATGATAAGTGTGTACTTTTCCAGTTTAGTGGAGGGCTGGGTCCCTGTAGGGGGAGAGAAAATGAGAAAGAAACATTTTCATGAGGTGATTTTGCTTAATCTGGTGCATTATGAGGAATCATAGCATTTTTTTTGAAAGATTAGCAATGATCAAAGTTGAGCTTCCCCCAGATTAATCAGCTACTGTGTGCAGAAGAGTTTGGAGTCAAAACGAATCTGGAGGTAGCAACACCAGTTGAGAGAATATAATGATAGCTAATATTTGTTGAGCACTCAGTATGTCAAAGATTTTTCTTATTCAGTCCTTCTAATAACCCTATGAGATTGGTACTGTTATACCCACATTTTACAGATGAAAAAACAAAAGCCCATGAAGTAAAGCATTTGCCAATGTTTATTGACAGTGCTAAGAAGTGACAGAGCCATATTCCAGCCCCAGGCATTCTGGCATCAGAGATAAGCTGGTCTAAGCAAGAATTAAACATTAAACTAATCTGATAAAATGGAGTTATCTTGAGAATAACTTTTCAAAGGAAACAGGAAAATGATGGACTCTAGTGTGTGTTAAAAAACACCTCAATTTCATAGTAGTTTCAATAGAACTATTAGTTATATTTTGTTTCTAATTTATATTAAATCTATTAGGTGTATTCTAAATAAAGATTAGCACTGATATTAGAACTCAGTATGTGAAGTTCTTCAAGAAAGTACTTAATGGGGAAGATCTCCGTTTTTTCCAATAGGGAAAATTATTTCCAAGCTCTTAATTTTGTTATTGCTTTCTTCATTCGTATTGATCCAAAATAATATTTTCCGCTGTTTTGAGATTTGGGGTTTTAATTTCTCTACTAAAGCTAGAGGCAGTTCAAAGAGAACTTGGATTTGCTCTTTCTAACATCTTGGTGGTCAGCAATTATACCTCAGAGTGGGAGCTGGACCCTGTAAAGGACGTTCTCATCCTCTCTGCACTGAATCAGATGCTGCGGGCTGCAGATGACTTCTTAGAGGATTTGCCTCCTGAGGAAACAGATGCGGTTGGTATAGAAGCTTGAATGCGTCAGCTGCTTGGCTGCTTCCTCCCTGGACCTACTGGATACCTAGCAGTTCTCTGTGTCCCTGTGGATGGTTGCCCAGTGATTAGTCCTGTCCTTTAACCCACTGGCTGAATCCTTTCCCTCCCTCACGTTTCCTTCGTTTTTTTCCCTCCTAGAGTACATCCTAGAGGCTCTGCACTACTTTTTTTCCACTTGTTTTAAGATGAAATTTTTCAAATAATCCACCTGTGTCTTTCCCGCTGTTTGAACATCCCAAGTGATGTCTCTGGCCTCTTCTCTCAGAATGTGTTTCTTTGCTTGAGATCTAGAACTGGATTGGATCAGCATTGTTCCTGATCCGGTGTGATCATTGATTATTTGTCCTTTCCGTAGGTCCTTCTGCTTCTGTCTTTTTTGACTTGACTTTTCTGACTCCTCTTCCTCATCTCACTCCCTCTTCATGCAGTGTGGTCAGTGCTAGGTAGAGGTATGTGCCCTTTACGTTCCGCCTCAGAATGTGTCTTTATGTCTATTCTCTTATCAATCTGTGCATATACATGCTGTGCTGTCCCAATCAAAGCTCAGACAGAGGTTTCAATTTATTATATTCAGATCTTATTTTAGTTCTTGGGAAATCAGATTAGAATCCCGTCCAATTCTCTTTTACTCTCAAATTACTGGGAAGCTCTCATACCACTGAGTCTTCTGACCTGACTCTGCTGCTATCTCAGTTTCTCCATCTCTGCTCTTCCTTATGGTGCGTGTGCTCCTGAAGTCAGGGACAGAGGTTTCAATTTATTATATTCAGATCTTATTTTAGTTCTTGGGAAATCAGATTAGAATATCATATCCCGTCCAATTCTCTTTTACTCTCAGATTACTGGGAAGCTCTCACACCACTGACTCTTCTGTCCTGACTCTGCTGCTATCTCGGTTTCTCCATCTCTGCTCTTCCTTATGGTGCGTGTGCTCCTGAAGTCAGGATTGCTTTTGACCTCCAGTGGCCCAATGTTCCTCTTTCTCTGGTTGCTTTTCCCCAGCTAATCCACTAAGATATTTTGTTTCTCTTTTCTCAGAAATCAGAGCAAGGGATAATGAAGTGTGAAGTGAAGTAAAGGAGAAAAAGAATATGTCAGCCCTTCACATATTAATAATTTTTGTTTCATCGTAGAAGAGTGAAACTGAGTGAGAAGAAAATACAGGAAAATGGGAAACAGCTCAGAGTGAAGGGGTGTATTTTATATATGTCTAGGATGAAGATACATCCACAAAACTATAGTATCTGTAAATAACTAGAAACAGCAGGATTTATCATTAATTGTGAAAAACAATTATAATTTCTCTTGCATTTATATTCTGTACATGTGAAAAAAATAAAGTTTCTTGTTATGTAAAACCTGGATCGAACTCGAGTATGTGAGTGTGTTCGCCTGAGAGAGAGAGACAGATTTTGAAAAAAGTTTATTTTTTATTATTTGTGGTGGCTGGCTGGTAGGTACAGGGATCCAAACCCTTGACCTTGGTGTTCTAATACCGTGCTCTAAGCGATTAAGGTAAGTTTCCAGCCAGACCGGGAAAAAGTTCATTTTAACATGACTTGTCAACATCTTCTGATCTCTATTCCTTTCATCTTAATTTTTCCTTCTTATTTTATTTCTAAAGTACTTGATTATAGTCTCTTTGGGTCCCCACTTAATGTTGTATTCTTTAACCTAAAGCCATTTTTTACTCAATATTTGAACCCCTCTTCCAGAACGTGGTAATTAATGAGTTCCATAGGACTAAAATTGAAAGGGACTATATCTTGCTACTTTATTGGCTATGACGATTTTAGATATAAGTGACAAAACTCAACCTGAACTACATGAATAACAAGGAGAACTATAGTACTGGGTCAAGTAATCAAGCCATAGAAAGCACTGAGATTAAACTGGTCTCAGAGGTGATTGAATCTAGGAATTCAAAAGCTATTTTTTCTCTCTTTCTGTGTATCTCCATCTCTGCTTCTCTCGGTCCCTGCCCCCATTTCTCTCTCTTTCTTTGTCTCTCTCTCACACACATCCCCCCCCCACGCCCACCACCACAACATACTTTTCCCTCTCGTTCCTTCTTTTTCCATGTTGCTGTTACTCTCTTGGGCTAGCATTCTTGATAAATCTTAAGCCACTTGAATCCAAGCTTCAGGCTCACATTCCCCAGTTTCCTTGTAAAATGCTCTAAACAGGGACTGCAGTTGATCTGGCTTGAGTCATGTGCCTACCCTGGGGATAATCACTTTATCCAGAAGAGCAAGGAAATATAATTAAGTCAGATCTTGCCAAGAAGGGTGATTTATTATTAGAAGAAGAGACTTAATCATGGACACGGCCACTGTTGGATTAACTGAGCTGGAGAGGCACCACATATGTATCTTCTAGATTCTGGGAAGTTTTGTACCTAGTTCCTCTTTTAGGATATAAGATTTGCTAAAAAAAGAAAAAAATTCATTAATAAGTCTAAAATCGTTAACATTTACTTTGTAGAAGCTTTTTATTAAAGAATAGCATACACAAAAAGTGCATGGTTCATAAATATATGGCTCGGTGCATTTTCACAAACTCAACAAACCCAGGAAACTAGTACTCCTCGCTTAGATACCCTGAACATCAGAAAAGTGCAGAAAGACCCATTTGTACTCTAAACCAAACTGCTACTATATGAATGACATGAAATTTGGTAAGACCATGTGATATGATGTCTCTTAGCTCATTTTTGTAGCAACAGTGATGTGTACACTCTGATCTGAAGCAATCACCATTATGAAACACCATGAATAACTGGAGCACTGCAGTATATCTTATAGCTTGGTGTCGTTTTATTATTCTAATGATAGTGGGTAGGTCTAATACTTTTCTTATGGGTCAACTAACTGTTGAATTAAGCTTTTTATGGTTTATAGCTGTAAGGGACAAAACCATATGATTTTTGGTGTGCCCAATTTTTAATAATAATAAGCATTCCAGAAGGGAGTACATTGGATTTTAATTTTCAAATATAGTTTGAAAATGAGAAGTAGCATCATGAAGAATTTAACAGCCTTACTCTAAAACCTACACAGTAGTACAGAGGCCCCCCAATATCTAAGACATTCAATTTTTAAAACTTACTTTAATGGCATTTAAGAAAAATTTATCATTACACAATGTAAACTTTTTTTGTGGCCCTTTACCAATTTCTCCCTAATTCCCTCCCTTCCTCTTTCCCACCACTGGTGACCTCAGTTCTATTCTCTCCTTTTGAAAATTCAAGGAATTGTTGTGATTTTTGTATTTTTCTTTTTTTGTTTATTTTTTTCAACTTCCATTTATGAGTGAGGACATGTAGTATTTCTCTCTGTACCTAGCTCATTTCACTTACATAATTTTCTGTAAGTTCATCCATGTTGTTGTGAATGGCAGAATTTCATTTCTTTTCATGAGTAGTATTCCATTGTGTCTATATACCACATTTTCCTTATCCAGTCATCCATTGATGGACCTTTAGGTTGGTGCCTACTCCTAGCTATTCATAATAGCACTGTGATAAACATGGGAGTGCAGGTATCCCTTTGATATGATGATTTCTATTCCATTAGGTGTACACCCAGCAGTGGGATTGCTGGATCATATGCTAGTTCTACCTGTAGCTGTTTGAGGAGCCTCCGTACTGTTTTACATAGCAGCTGCACTAATTTTCAGTCCCACCAACAGTGTAGGAGGGTTCCTCTTTCTCTGCATTCTCACCATCATTTTTTATTCTCTTTCTGATAATGGCCAGTCTAACTGGTGTGAGAAGATATCTCAGTGTCGTTTTGAATTGTGTTTCACTGACACTTAGTGATGTTGTGCATTTTTCCATGTGTTTATAGGCCATTTGTACATCTTTCTTTGAGAAATGCCTACTCAACCCCTTTGCCCATTTTCTAATCAGGTTACTTCTTTTTTTGACCATTAAGTTGTTTGAGTTCCTTGTATAGTCTGGATAATAATCCCTTGTTGGGTGCATAGTTTGCATATTTTTCTCCCATTGTGTAGGTGGTCTTCTCACTCTGTTAATTTTTCTTTCTTTTCTTTAAATTTAATTTAATTTGTCAATATACAATGTGGTTGATTATTGTGGCCCATCACCGAAACCTCCCTTCCTCCTCCGTCTCCCCCCTCCCTCCCAACAACCTCTTTTCTGTTCGCTTGTTGTATCGACTTCAAGGAATTATAATTGTTGTGTCTTCTTCCCTCCCCCCTGAGTTTATTTGTGTATTTATTTATTTATTTTTAGCTCCCACAAATAAGTGATATTTCTCTTTTTGTGCCTGACTTGTTTCACTTAATATAATTCTCTCTAGGTCCATCCATGTTGCTGCAAATGGCAGTATTTCATTCTTTTTTATAGCTGAGTAGTATTCTATTGTGTAGATATACCACATTTTCCGTATCCACTCATCTGATGATGGACTTTTGGGCTGGTTCCAACTCTTAGCTATTGTAAATAGTGCTGAGATGAACATTGGAGAACAGGTATCTCTCTGACTTGATGATTTTTGTTCCTCTGGGTATATTCCCAGCAGTGGGAGAACTGGGTCATATGGTAGATCTATCTGCAATTGTTTGAGGAACCGCCATACGATTTTCCATAGAGGCTGCACCATTTTGCAGCCCCACCAACAGTTCCTTTTTCTCTGCAACCTCATCAGCATTTATCATTCTCAGTCTTTTGGATATTAGCCATCCTAACTGGGGTGAGATGGTATCTCAGTGTGGTTTTGATTTGCATTTCCTGAATGCTGAGTGATGTTGAGCCTTTTCTCATGTGTCTGTTGGCCATTTGTATATCTTCCTTTGAGAAATGCCTATGTAGCTCTTTTGCAAATGTTTTAATTGGGTTACTCGTTTTTTCGCTGTAAAGTTGTTTCAGTTCCTTATATATTCTGGATGTTAATCCTTTGTCAGATGTATATTTTGCAAATATTTCCCCCCACTCTATTGGTTGTCTTTTAACTCTGTTAATTGTTTCTTTTGCTGTGCAGAAGCTTTTTAGTTTGATATAATCCCATTTATTTTTCCTTTGGTTGCCACTACTTTTGGGGTCATATTCATGAAGTCTGTACCCAGTCCTGCTTCCTGAAGTGTTTCTCCTATGTTTTCTTTAAGAAGTTTTATTGTTTCAG
>NW_007727999.1:0-1192 GCF_000696425.1 Galeopterus variegatus | reverse complement strand
AAGCTTTCAGCTTTTCTCCATTCAGGATGATATTGGCAGTGGGTTTATCATATGTGGCTTTAATTATGTTGAGATAATTTCCATCTATACCTAACATATAGAGAGTCTTTATCATGAACGAGTGTTGAATTTTATCAAATGCTTTTTCAACATCTATAGAGATGATCATATGGTCCTTACGTTTGATTTTATGGATATGGTGTATCACATTTATTGATTTACGTATGTCAAACCAACCTTGCATCCCTAGGATGAATCCCACTTTATCATGGTGTATAACTTTCTGTATGTGTTGCTGTATTCTGTTAGCTAGTATTTTATTGAGGAGTTTTGCATCTATATTCATCAACAATATAGGCCTGTAGTTTTCTTTTTTAGTTGCATCTTTACCTGGCTTTGGTATAAAGTGATGTTTGCTTCATAGAATGAGTTTGGGAGAATTGCCTCTGTTTCAATCTTTTGGAATAGTTTGTAGAGAATAGGTGTCAATTCCTCTTTTAATGTTCGGTAGAATTCTGCTGTGAATCCATCTGGTCCGGGGCTTTTCTTTGTTGGGAGCCTTCTGATTACAGCTTCAATCTCTTTTATTGTTATTGGTCTATTCAGATTTTCTACAATGTCTTGGCTCAGTTTTGGTAGTTTTTGTATGTCCAGAAATTTATCCATTTCCCCAGATTTTCAAATTTGTTGGCATATAGTTGTTTATAGTAGTCTCTAATGATTCCTTGTNGTACCATGCTGTTTTGTTTATTATAGCTTTGTAGTATAGTTTAAAGTCAGGTAGTGTTATGTCTCCAGCTTTATTTTTCACTCAGAATTGCTTTGGCTGTGTGTAGTCTTTTTTATTCCATATAAATGTCTGAATAGATTTTTCCATTTCTGAGAAAAATGTCATTGGAATTTTGATGGGGATTTCATTGAATTTGTGTATCACCTTGGGTAGTGTGGACATTTTCACAATGTTGATTCTTTCAATCCAAGAGCATGGGATAGCTTTCCATGTTCTTGTGTCCTCTTTAATTTCTCTCAACAGGGGGTTGTAGTTCTCATTACAGAGATTTTTCACATACTTGGTTAACTCTATTCCTAAATATTTTATTTTTTTGGTGGCTATTGTAAATAGGCAGGGTCTCTTGATTTCTCTTTCTGCATGTTTACTATTGGAGAATAGAAATGCTACCAATTTTTGTGT
>NW_007727998.1:343137-344273 GCF_000696425.1 Galeopterus variegatus | reverse complement strand
GGTCTCCCCACGCTACCAGCCCCGTCTGAGATCTGCGGGGAGAGTGGGATTGTAGGCCGGTTCACAGGCCCCGGGGTGCCCCGTGTCGAGGTAAGCAAATGGCACTTCTCAGTGAGGAGCCGCGCCAAACAGAGATGGCTGGCCTGACCTCACTATGCCGGCCTTCTCCGCCCCCACCCAAGAAAATGGAGGCAGCTTTGTTGTGGGCACCTAGCCTGGTGTGTTGGGTGGGGGCCAGGTGGGCGGGGAGCAGTCGGGCTTCACCCCGCAAGTAGGGTTGGGCTGGGGGTGACTCACAGAGCTCGCAGAGTTGGGCCGGTCTGGCATGCTTCACTCCGCCTCTGCGCAGTCCTTTGCTGGCTTTCCTGGCCTTTGTTGTCTGGGCTGATCGCTATTTCCCGCAGCCGGGCTTGGGCGCTCTCAGGAGTCCTCCTCTGTGTCGGCCCTAAAACCTCGAACCTGCTGCCGCTTGTTTGTNTGTCAGAGAACCAGGGAAGCCAATGGTGTATGACCCAGTACAAGTCCAGATGCCTAGAATCCACAATATTAATTCTTCTAATCTATAACATGGATGTATTTCCATTTCTTTGTGTCCACTTCAATTTCTTTTATCAGTGTTTTATGGTTTTCCTTGTAGAAATCTTTCACCTCCTTGGTTAAGTTAATTCTTAGGTATTTTATTATTAATTTTTTGCAACTATTATAAATGGAGTTCCTTTCTTGATTTTTTTTTCATCTTGATCATTATTGGTGTATAGAAACACTATTGATTTTTGTATGTGGACTTCATATCCTGCAACTTTACTGAAATTGTTTATCAGTTCTAAGCATTTTTTTTTTTGGTGGAGTCTTTGTGGTTTTCTATATATAAGATCATATCATCTCCTGATGGACAGTTTGACTTTCTTCTTTCCAACTTGGATGCCCTTTATTTCTGTGTCTTATCTAATGCTCTGGCTGTGTCTTTAAGTACTATGCTGAATAACAGTGGAGAGAGTGGGCATCCTGGCCTTGTTCTGGTTCCTGTCTTGTTCCAGTTCCAGTTCTGTTCAGAATGGTATCAGCTGTAGGTTTGTCATATACGGTACGGCCTTTATTGTTTTGAGGTATATTCCTTCCTTTTTTTCCTTTTTTTT
>NW_007727998.1:338853-339485 GCF_000696425.1 Galeopterus variegatus | reverse complement strand
TGTTTTATATGCAAACATTCTTAGAAGATTGTCCAGGAAAAGGCAGTTAATGTCTCTGCTTGCAAGACATGGCGTACTAGGAGAAACCCATAGAGAATTATTCCCCAACCGTTAATAGACTATCATTTTCAGAAGAATCAGTGCCATCTTCAGAAATGTGCAAACTCATATGAAAGAAAGAACATAAAATTTCAAATCATAAGAAACAAATTTATGCCAGTTTTGTTTAATTCCTAACATTTTCTTCCTAGTCAGTGAGGGATTAAGAAAAACCCATCATGAGGAAATCTATTATTTTGTGGTTAAATCTGATCAAATTAATTTTGAGAGAAGTCTTTATGACATCAAAAAAAAAAATGAACTCTTTTTTTTTTTTTTTCCTTTTTGTCTCTTTTTTCGTGTCCGGCAACGGATCGCAACCCTCAGTGTTGCGCCCGTACCGGACAGGGACTGGCAACGGGATCGCAACCCTCAGTGTTGCTCCCACACCTCGCTCAGCCAGTGAGCAGGAACCGGTCTGTATGTGGGATCCGAACCCTCAGCGGGAGCGCCACCGCGCTCCCAAGCGGCGCACTGTAGCAGTGCGCCACCGGGCCAGCCCAAAAAATGAACTCTTTTTCTTGCCTGATTAT